>NW_023179741.1:0-10913 GCF_002007445.2 Ailuropoda melanoleuca
TTAACTGGCATAAGGTGGTATCTCAGTGTGGTTTTGGTTTGAATTTCCCTGATGGCTAATGATTTTGAACATCTTTTCATGTGTCTGTTCTTATTTGTTTCGGGGACCCCAGTACCTAATGAATGGGCAAACGAATGAATCTGTGTTATTCCCTGGCCTGCCTTAGGGCCAGAAAATGTCTTCCTCGTCTTTGTGGCCCCAGCCCCGCACCTTCCACGGGGTGGCCTCACAATAAACATCTGTTGTGGAATGAATGAATCGAGCCGTTCACACTCATACTTTAACCTACCAACCCACAGCATTGTAATACTCACTTGATTCTCTGTAAATGGCCTGTAAAAATGAAATGTATTTTAAATATTTGTCAAAAGAATCCAACTTTGTGCCTAGTGTTCAGCCCTCATACGTTCAATAGTAGCGCCTCACCCAAACGCTTTATGTCTCTCAGAGGATGAAGCTACTGGCAGACCAGTCCCTGAAGCTCACCCAGGAGTGCACCGCAGGTGCTCCCCATGCTGCAGAGACACTCCTCCTCTTCCTGTTCCGCGCCCCTCCCAGCGCAGCACGAACGGGTCAGGGCACAGGTGTAGACACGTGTGGTAAGAAGTCAGCAGACAATCGAATGGCAGGAGGGGGCTTTAATTCAGTCACGGTTTGTCCCCCCGACCTTGTTCTCCCCCATATCATACACTTCCTACGAACACACCTCCAGACGCTGATGTCAGTGCGAGTGAAGAAGGGTAAGGTGTACCTGCACCACTGTGTGCAGGGGTCCCAAGGCCCCTGATCAGTCTGTGGCTCACCTGCTCCTGCCTAAACTCTTTCTGAGCCTCCACCGTCAGCAAGCCTGGACTCAACATCCACCCAGGACGGAGCTGAGACCAGAGTCTCCCTCTGTTTTCCGGAAGGAAGAACTGTTACCTAGCTTACTCCTCCAGCCCCGTCGCCCTTCTTTGCTGCCCCAGTGGCCCCCACCATTTCCTCACCGCCCTCTGTTTCTGTCTCCCCTCAGGCCGGCAGGATCCAGAGTAATCCCATGCTGATCAGGAACAAGCAGCTGTGCTCCACGTGTCGAGAAATAAAAATGGTAAGTCAGTGGGGTGGCAGAGATGAGCGTGGGGATCCCAGGACACAGCACAGCCCCTCCCCCGCCAGAGCCCCGTGGGGAGACAACACTGTTCGCAGGGAAGGCTGCAAATGAGGACTTGTTGGCCCTGGGAGACCATTATCTCAGACAATATGATAAACCCTCCCCATTTTCAACAAACCAAAGGATGAATTAGGGTAGGTGAGTCAGAGGGGTAGAGATGAGATGAGCCACTTTACTCGGAGATCCTACCATCGCTACACTGCTGTAGGGGGTCAGGAGCTTGTGGACCATCCCCCCAACACAACACAGCACCCACCCCCACAACACAGCCCGCCTCTACCATTACAGTCGTGAAGCAAGCAGCTTCGTCTTTGGATATATCAATTCAATCCGCACCTCAGAACGAAAGCTAAGGAAAGATTCCACAGTACTTTCCAGCTAGTGGGGGGTGTCTGTAACTGGTGGTGCAGAATGGTGGGGGGTGAAGGATAGCAAGGGGGTCTGGAGGAAACGAGGACAAAGCTCTGCCATCTGTCACAGCTGCTGCAGAAAGAGGCCTGTGTCTGGAAGGATGCTGTACGGGTCAGTGTTAGGACTTGGGTCAGTTTAAGGATTAGGATTAGGGTGAGTCAGCCTTGGGTTGAAGGTTAATTTGGCTAAACGGTTAGGTTTGGGGTAGGGGTTGAGCAAGGGTCTCTACCATTCTGATATCCTATGATTCCCCTTTGGCTCTGGGCTGATGTACAATAAGAGGAAGGGCCAGGAGGAGAAGAAAATCAGGAGAAAGAAGAGAGCCTCCTTTGATGAGTTAATGGCGAGAGTGCTTTGACTAATAGGATATGAAAGAGACCAGCCGTTTGTGAAATTTTTCTGTGGGATTTGGAAATTTAACTGAAGTAACTGACAAAGGTGTATCTGAAAGTTACAGTCTGTGTGCACATTGTACTTAATCAGGATCACAGTGTTCAGTAATGGCATTGACTGGAATCTGGGAGGCTGGGATTGGGATTTCTCCTGGTCTTATTCCTGGAATCACTGTGTCCACATTTAGAATGCACTGACCCTGGGCCCAAGCTGGCTTCGGCCAGCTGGCTCGCTTGGGACTTCAGCAGCTGCTCTCTTTCTCAAGACCTCTTCTCCGACCTTCACCCTCACCCAGGCTTGACCGGAGTAGAACCACACACTGGTTTTACCGTTCACTGCAGATCCCCAAAAGAAAGACTTTAAACGCGGAAGTCAGAATCAGTGAATGCCTGGTAGGAAACTGTAGAAAGAAAACGAGCATGAAATAAACACCCTTACTTCCTACGTGTAACAGCACTTCAATGTCCTCCTGGGGTTGGGGCCCTATCTGCTGTAGTCACTGAGACCCCTCTTTTCTCGGCAGGGGGCTGAAGGTAGATGCTGGGGAAGATATTAAAAGACTCCTAAAAATAGAAGGAACTTCCTCAACCCAATAAAGCGTATCTATGAAAAACCCACAGCTCACATCATACTCAATGAAGAAAGACTGGATATTTTCCCTTTAGATCAGAAACAAGGCCAGGATGTCCAATCCTGCTGCTTCCGTTTAACATTGTACTGTATGTTTTAGTTGGGGCAGTTAAGACACGAAAAAGAAATAAAAGGCAACCAGATTAGAAAGGAAGACATAACACTGTATTTGCAGATGGCATAATCTCATATCTGGAAAGTCCTAAGAGACCCACAAAAAACAATTAAAGCTAATAAATGAGTATAGCAGAGTTACAGGACACAAGGTGAATATACGGAAATCAGTTCTCTTTCTATAGACTAGCAATGAGCTATCCAAAAATGAAATTAAGAAAACAGTTCCATTTGCAATAAGCATCAAAAAATTAAAATACTTAGGAATAAATTTAACAAAATAAATGCATGACTTGTGCATCAAAAGCTATAAAAAATCATGTAAAGAAATTAAAGACATAACTAAATGGAAAAAAGGCATGTTTATGGATTTTTAAGATGGCAATACTCCCAAATTGATTTGCATGTTCAGTGCAATCCTCCTCAAAACCTCACAGGACGTTTTTGAAGAAATTGACAAGCAGATCTTAAAATTCATGTGGAAATGCAAGAAATACAGTACAGCTAAAACAATCTTGAAAACAAAGAATAAAGTTGGAGGACTCACGCTTCCTGATTTCAAACCTACTATAAAGCTACAATAATCAGGACTTTGTCGTGCTGTCATAAGGATAAGCATATAGATCAATGGAATAAAATTGAGAGTCTAGAAATAAAACCTTACATTTGTGAACAACCAAAAAAAATTTTGACAGGAGAAAATCAAATTTAATTATATAATATGGGTTCTCCCCAAGAATAAGAGGTCCTGAACAACTGATTTTTGACAAAGGTATCAGACAATTTAATGAGGAAAGAATAGTCTTTTCAGTAAATGATACAAAGACAATTTTATATCCATAAGCAAAAGAATGAAGTTGTGCCCCTCCCTCACACCATATACAAAAAATAACTACAAGTAGATCACAGACCTAATTGTGAGAGCTAGAACATCAAACTCCTAGAGGAAAACATAGGTGTAAATCTTCATGACCTTGAATAAGGCAATGGTTCCTTAGATATGACACCAAAAGCACAAACAATAACAACAAAAACTACCTAAATTCACCTTCATCAAGTTAAAAACTTCTTTGCTGCAAAGAACATCAAGAACGTGAAAAGACAACCCACAGAATGGGAGAAAATGCTTGCAAATCATATATCTGAAGAGGGACTAGAATCCAAAATATATTTTAAAAAAGTTTACAACTCAACAATAGAAAGACAAACACCCCAATTTCAAAATGGACAAAATGGACAAAAATTTGCATAAACATTTCTCCAAAGAAGATATGCAAATGGCCAATAAACACATAAAAGATGCTCAACATCATTAACCACTAAGGAAATGCAATTGAAGTCATAATGAGATATTATTTTAAACCCACTAGAATGCCCATAATAAAGAAGCAGACAATAACAAGTGTTGGCAAGGATATGGAGAAATAGGAACCCCCATACATTGCGGGCAGGAATGTAAAACTATGCAGCTGCTTTAGGAAACCGCAATTGGCAATTCCTTAAAAACTTAAACATAGAGTCACCATATGACCCAGCATTTCCATCCTAGATATATACCCAAGAGAACTGAAAACGTTTGTACAAGAATTTGTACAAGAATGTTCATAGCAACATTACTCATAATAGCCAAAAAGTAAAAATACCTCGAAGGTACATTAACTGATGAATGCATAAACACAATGTGATTCATACAATGGAATATGATTCAGCCATGAAAAGAAAGGACTTATATATGCTATAACCTGGACAAACCTTGAAAACATTGTGTTATGTAAAAGAAACCAGATAAGTAAAGGCCATGTGTTATATTGATTTCATTTTTATAAAATGTCCAGAATAGGCAAATCTGTAGAAACAGAAAATAGAGAGTGGTTGCCAAGGACATGGGGAATGAATGAATGGAGAATGCTAATGAGGACAGAGTTTCTTTCTGGGCTGTGGAACATCTTCTGGAAGTAGATAGTGGTGATTGTTGTGCAACTTTGTGACACTACTAAAAGCCACTTGACTTGTATGCTGAGATTGTGAATCTTATGGTGTCTGAATTTAAAAAAAGATTAGCACTAGAAAAATATTTTTAAAAATAAAAGCACAAATGGGACACCTGGGTGGCTCAGTCGGTTAAGCATCTGCCATTGGCTCAGGTCAAGATCCCAGGGTCTTGGGATCAAGCCCCACGTTGGGTTCTCCACTCAGTGGGGAGCCTGCTGCTCCCTCTCACCCCCCCCGACTCGTGCTCTCTCTTGCTATCTCTGTCTCTCAAATAAATAAATATTAAAAAAATAAAAGCATAAAGTGGATGAATATCAAAAAAAGAAAAATCCTAATAGGACCTGGCTTGTATGACTACTCATACTCCTGTGTATGAGTACCCTGGGCCAGGAGCTCAATTATTTAACGTGGAAGAAATTATCTACTGAAAGTTATGGCTCTGAGTCACCAGGGATATCCACCGTAATTTTATGTAAATTGTCTCTTATTAGGTGTCTGCTCTAAACAGCTCATCTTCCCCTTAAAACGTCTATTTTGTAGTCCTTCTGTTATGTGCATTGCTCTCTAATACACACTTTCAAGCCCCTTCAAAGTAGAATGTCAAGCTGGACATACTGTAGGGAGCCATCTCCAACATAAGTATGTTCATTGGTTTCAAAAGTCTATTTATGTAATTCAGTTTATTTCAACAAATATTTATTGACTGCCTACCATGGGACAGGGACTTAGGTAATAGCTCAGCTACAAAGGACAAAAAAAATAAAGAATAAGACACAAGCTCTACTTTCAAGGAGCCAACAGGTAAACAAGTAATGAATTAAAATGATGACTAGAGATAGAAATAAACCTGGTAGGATTAAACAGGCATGGAAAGTAGATATCAGAGAAGTCTTCCCAGAAGGAGAAGATGCATGGTTTTCAAGACTGAATAGGAGTTCCCCACATGACACACTTCTTCTCAGGGACAAAATGCTCTCTTTGGTAGCTTTGTTCTGGGGTAGCCCCATAGCCCACTCATGCATACAATAGCACTAGCCAGATCTAGGGGCTTTTGAAAAGGGGTCACGCAAATAGGAGAAAGTAGAGAATTTCCTCCATCTTTCTTTCAACAGAGCCAACTTCAGAAGAAATTTTAAAAAGACGGTCTGTCTCTTTCATTCTCACCCCTTTTATGTATGTAGAAACCTCTTCTCAGGTTCTCACCAAAGCCTTTGCTGTCCTCACTACTCCCACATGCTCCCGTTATCGGATCATTTCTTTCCTCCCTCTCCCCTCCCTTCCCCTCAGCTAATGAGTTACAACAATCTGATTAAATACCGTAAGTGATTGGCATTTCTATAGAACTAATGTTCAGACTCTTCCCTCCCTTCAAGCATCTCCGAAGGCCCTTAACACATAGTAATTTGCAGGTTTGTTGTGTCATACATTTAAAACACAAGTCACTCGATGAATAGCCCAGCTGAACACCTGCACCCACATCTTGTGATTATCTTTTCATTGTCATGGCTACGATATCTTTTGAGAAGTAATGGGGAAAAATGATTCTTTGTAAAATCCTGAGCTCCAAAAGAAAACCAATATTTAGTGCCAGTAACAAATCTGGACAAGATCAAGAAAATAATGTCTTAATCAGAAATACTGTAACTGTATAATTTATTTTAGTCCTCTAGGAAAGGCACACTTAAAACTTTCAAGTGTGCTTCAAATGGGTTCATTCATTCACTAATTTGATCGACAGATATTTCTTGAACAGGCACTGTGTTAGAACCTGGAAATACAAAAATAGGGACATAGTCTCCGCCCCCCGTGAAGCTGAAAGTCTGTGAGGGAAACCAGACATTAAGCAAGTAAATACAATAGAAACCTTAGGAGTATTCTAGTAGAGGAAGCTTAAGGAACAGTGAGAACGGAAGGCAGAGGATTACCTAACAGTGCTCCAGGAGTCAGTGGTGTCCGTGAGAGGCTGACAGGTGACCTGAGACCTGAAGAATGTTGGGGGTGAGCTAAACAAAGAGAATTGGAGGCTTAACCAATCTTGAGGTTTCTAACTTCAAAATCTGATAACCAGGGAAGAACATGAACCCTATGGCTTGTGGGCAGGTGATCCCCTCTGGTTCATTCATATCACAAAAGAATATTAAATACAATATGAAATTCAACTTGAGTTTGCTAAGGTGGTGCATTGTTTGTTTAAGTTGGAACAGAGTTTTGGACAATGTTCTAAATGAGACTTTCTTTCTCAGGTACAACCAAGAACTATGACAATCCCTCATAATCTGAAACTATCCTTTGAGAACTTTATGAGTCACAGGTAAGTCTAAGATTTTAATCAGGACATTATTTTAATTCCGTTTATATCAGTTTGGGGACCCAGAACAGTGGACTGAGAAACATGGTAAGTAGAGTGTTCAGGGAATGCTTAGAGAATGGGCTTCTTGACTGGTTTCATTTCCTGGTTAAACCAGAGAGTTAGACCAAAAAAGTTGTTTTCACCTTTTTGCTTGAACAGCTATTGAAATTATGGTAGAAAGTATAATCTACCTTTCTGCCTTCCCAAGAACAGTACAAGGAAGAGGCTACGAGACTCCTTTGGTAACTCAGGCAGAACTGAGTACAAATTCTCTGTGGAGGTGACTTACGTAATTCAGAAGGTACAGGACATCACACATGATTGTTCTCAGCCCAGGACATCCTCTGCACTTTTCAGTAACTAAAAGTCCTGTCATCAGTTTGGTTGTCATTTGCTGCTTTCTTATCAAGTATATAAAAAACAAAGCCCAGTTGGATTTCAAGGGTTTTTTCCCCCCCTGCATTTAACCAGCAGAAAAGGAAAACAGATTCTAATGAAGCTTTTACGTCGTTAAAAAGCTCAAAATACAGACTCACCCTGCATAAGACACCAATGTAAGTAGACTTGCCTTTCAGTCGATGGTGGGAATGTAAGCACACAGTCACAGTCAGATTTGATGTGACCAATTAAAAAGTTATATGTGATCTAATGACAATCTTCAACTTTTTTTCCTCGTAGAGAGAGCAATAATATGGAAAAATAGGTCTTTTTGTAACCTTATGTTGGAGAGCAGTAGCTGTTATGATTCCTTTTATGAAATTTGCTCCAAGCTGCAGTGTAGACTCAGATGAATGGAATCCACGTGTTGGGCACCTGGCCCAGAGACACAGGGTCAAGGAGGAATGAGTAGTGTATTTGAGCACAACACGCTCCAGCACTAATAACATTTACCTGCAACATTCCCAAAGCTCCTATCAGATCATAATAAAAGCAATTCAAATAAATATTCTGTAGAGACTTTAAATAGAAAACAGAACAATCTAAAGTCCGGGATTTCTGAGCAAGAGTTTCACTCTTCTAGGACAGAAACTTTTGAAATCTGTTGTCCCAGTTCATTTATCCTGCAATCTTGATATTTTAAATAAAGTCCCATATTCCAGAATCATTAGCTGATCTTAAACAAGTAGGTCTTATTCCTTGAGCTAGACTAAGGATTGAACCAATCCTAAAATCACACCTACACCAATCTGAGGTATCATTAGATGGGCTATTTTTTTTTTCAATGTAATGAAAGAATATAGACCACTTCTTTTTGAGATTTAGCTAGTGTGACTATAACATAAGGTCCTGGTTCTCTTTGTAGCTTATAAAATCTGTCCTCACAGTTTTTGAGTCTCACTATATATGGGTAGGTAGATTGCCCTTACTGAAATAAGAATTTTTAAAAAGTGACTTTAATTGTAACCATTGTAGAAATTAAGTGATATTTATTGAATGGAAGGAATGAAGGAAAGAAGGAAGGGGGGGAGAAAAAGAGAGAAAGGAAATATGAGTGGAGAGATATATATTTGTTGATTTATAGTGCAAACAAATCTTAAATGACTCAGTCTTAGAAATACCACCTTCCTGTTTTTTCAACACAGGTAATAGAAAGGATTTTTCTTTTTCTTAGTCCCATTAATTCCCCCAATGGCAATTGAATAAAATAAACTGGCCAGATGGGCCATATTTTTGGTAGCAAAGCAAAAATAATCTTGGAAAATCTTTGTAGAAATGGAAACAATGAAATGAGTGCAGAGACTTAGATATCCCATCAAAGTTTAAAGGTTTGGCAGTCTTTAGAAATTAAGCAATTTAATGTAGAAATGGTTTGGACTCATACCATTTTGGTCAAGAGTCACTTCCATAGCCTTAGCCACCAGGAGAAATAGGAGATGTGGTCCAGACATTTTCTCTAAAATTGGAAGGCGGTATAGGTGATGGGGATTAAGGAGTAGACTTGTGATGAGAACTGGATGATTAAAATAAAAACTAAAAAAAATTTAAAATAAATAAAAATATTCTTTATAAAAACTTTATTTAGGGGTGCCTGGTTGGCTGAGTTGGAAAAGCATGCTACTCTTGATCTCAGGGTCATAAGTTTAAGCCCCATGTTGGGTGTAGAGATTACATAAATAAATAAATAAATATTTTTTAAAAATTTATTTAATCAAAGTTGGATTGACAACACGGTATTTCTAAATGGTTTCTGTCTTGCTTTAACAACATTCAACATTAGAGAAACCCAGTCTCACAGAATAATATTGATGGGAATAAAAAAAAGAGATTTTAAGGCAAAAAAGTAAAAATAAAATAATAAGAAGGTTCTCACCAAAATATTCTGCTTTGCACTTGAAGGGTAGATTACTGATCTGGAAGAGTTGTTCATTTTTTTCTGGAGACTGGAGGATTCTTGTTCCTTCTATTCTTAGACCATACATGTTCTGACAATGAATAAAATATTTTTTTCAATGAAGTGTTTATCAAAGTCCATCAAAGTGAGAGAGCTTGAGATGTCCTGTTCTCTGGCCCTGTCATCTAATACTGTGGCAACGGGGTCTGAGCACCAGGTTAACAGGTGCTGGTTTCAAGAGAGCATCTGTGTTTTAAAATGTATAAAGGCACATTCCTTTCCACCAAACCTTAGCCACATAACTGATGTGTTTTCTTGCTTCTTCCAAACAGAATGATGAGTCTTCATCCACCAAAAGCCCCAGCTGTATCCAAATGTTCCCGTAATGACATCTCAAGAGGTTGGTGTTCTGTTAGAGTACTTGTAGTGGGGGGACATACTACCCCCAGAGTAGTAGGATGAAAAGTTTAATCCCTAAGATAGTTGCTAAATTTTCTGAACAAGTTCCCTCTGTCGGCCCCTTTCTCTTTTCACGTTCTGCTTCTGGCCTGTTTTGCTTGCTCCCTAGCCCTCCCTTCAGGCCAGCCCCACCTGTCCCCTCTCCGGGCCTCACTGAACTACATCTGTGCCACGTTCCTTCTCAGATCTTCTCCATGCCACACGACTCTGCCCCGTTCTTTCTAAAAAGCCCCATAATCTACTTGCTGACAAATTTTCATGGAAATGAGGCACCAAGTAGGTAATTCCCTTTCAGGCAGTGAAGGTGGGGAAGGAACTGCATCCCCACACCCTTGGAATGGCCTCTCCAAAGCCCTGAACTTCCCACCCCACAGGCTTCCTAATCACCTGCCTTCTGACAGCTGCCCAGACCTATTCTTCGGGCCACTTGCTATTAATAGACAAAAAGCAGCTTCTGCTCCAGCTTCAGCATTGACCTATGTCTCATCTTTTAGAGACGTCAACACTGAGCTGGTGAAGGTGGGTGTGGGTCATTCTTTGGGGGGATACAGCTCAAGGATTTAGTGCAGTAGAGGCTGTCATGTTAGTAAGTTTATCCATCTTCTCATTTGCTCCCATATTAACTGAGGCCACCTCTCTCATTGGATATACACAATAAGGAAAATCAAGATCTGTTTCTTTGCTTGACACCAATTGGAAAGTCTAAGCTCCATCTGCAGGGAAGCTAGAGCCAGAATTGCCTGAGAAGGCATCCAGAGAGGACATTTGAAGATAGAAGGGATATCTTGAAGGGATTCTAAAAGGGGGGGCCACATGCTTGGGTAAACAGAGGAGGTTTGGAGATATTCACCTTAGCAGAGTGGAGGGAAAAGACTGTCAGTCTCAGTGAATCCCTTCTTAGGTATCCAGAAATATTGTCCTACCTCAGGGCTCTCTTTTTTTTTAAAGACTTTATTTATTTATTTGACAGATGGAGAGGCAGCCAGTGAGAGAGAGAATACAAGCAGGGGGAATGGGAGAGGAAGAAGCAGGCTCCCAGTGGAGCAGGGAGCCCAATGCAGGGCTCGATCCCAGGACCCTGG
>NW_023179742.1:0-24437 GCF_002007445.2 Ailuropoda melanoleuca
ACACACACACACATTATGTACTCATCTCTGTATATCACTTCGGACTGTTGCTCCAAGTGTGATGTTCAGATCATCTACATCAGAATACCCTAAAGTGCTTGTTAGAATATGCCTGGGCTCTACACCACACCTTCTGAATATGAGCCTCCCAGTGTGGGACTCACAAGCTCCCTAAGTGATTATCATGGGAAATCAAGTCTGGGTGTCACTGACTTAATATCATTGCAGAGACAGTATTAGCAATGAGTGCTCTGAAGCTGAAGGCTTAGGTAAAGAAAAGTGCTGGTAATTTGAAGGAGGAACATCAGTCAACGGAGGGAGACAGAGTCAACGGTGGGCGGACAGCCTGATGGGGAGGACTGAAACCCCACCATCAGCTGGTCTATGCTCTTCATATCACTGGTTCACCCATGGTTATTCCCAGCTCAATGGCTAAACGCTTTGGATCAGCCACCAGCAAATTTAACAACCCCACAGGCAGATTTCTCACTGAAGTTAAGTGAGGTGGTCCCAATGTTACCTCCTCCCTCTACTGCTCACAGATAAAGGAGTTGAAAAGAGCAAGTCAGCAACCAGTACTTCCTCCTTCCTCTCCTCCCTCTCTCTTGTTCTGGGTCTGGTGAAAGGGGAAGGGAAGGGGAACACAATAAATTCGTTCCTAATGACTTTCCTTCTCTATCACCAGCCTAGGGGCTTTAACTCTTTACTATTAAGAAAAGCCAAGGAAACAATTACTGAACTGAAATTCTGTTAATTCACAACACAGTTTTGTTATCACTTTACCCTCTTCTCCAAGATATTAAAAATGCCCTTCTTTTATTGGCTCTGTATCTTCCACCCTCAAATTCAAAGCCTCTTTCTTCTTAATAAACTGTTTATACTTTTCCCTTTTAACCTAATCAATCATTGTCTTATTTTTCTTCTTTCTTTCATTACTAAATTTCTCAAATGACTAGGGTTTATCTGCTGGATTCAGTTTCTGGCAGCCCACTTCATTTCTAGCCCCCACATTGACTGATGCTGTTCTCTCAAATATCACCAATGGTCTCTGCTCTTCTAAATCAAATGACTTTTATTTTTCTTCATGTTGGTTGAAAACTATAAAAGAATAATATCATTTCATATGTATCACCTGGGAATCCAAATGGCTAAACTGTTAATTAATCCCAAGTTTTAGTACAATAATCAGTTAATAAAAGCCCATGGGTTTACAGATATTTACTTAGATGTTCATGGTTACATTTCATTTCCATTTGGGTCTGCCCACTGTTGCATTCATAAAATTATTTCCTAATTATTATAATAGAGGATGAGAATGGAAAATCATAGCATAGTATAATTTAAATAAATATCACATCACATACAGCTGTGTTTTAGTGGATTTGGACCTTTGTTCAATTTATAATATAGTGCTCTACAAATACATTAGTAAAGGCTATGTCATGCAATAGATGTATCCCTCATGCATAAATAAAATTTTACACATCTGATCATAGGATATTTTTCACTGATGAATAAAATTTTCTAATTAAACGTGGGTGATGCAATTAATCTCTTTTTGTTTTGCTCAAGTTTCTAAATAATTAAGTATGATGTTAAATAATAAAATTAAATAAAGTATTAAAGTAAATTATTAAATATATTTTTCTTTTTCTTTTAAAGATTTTATTTATTTATTTTAGGAAGAGAGAGCATGTGAGTAGGGAGAGGAAGAGAGAGCATGTGGGTAGGGAGAGGAGCAGAAAGGGAGGGAAAGGGAGGGAGGGAAAGAAAGAATCTCAAGCAGACTCCCTGCTGAGCACAGAGCCCAACACAGGCTCCATCTCAAAACCCTGAGATCAGGACCTGAGGTGAATCCAAGAGTCAGCTGCTTAACTAACTGAGCCATCCAGGTGCCCCTAAATAAATTACAAAGGATATGGAATAAGGAATAATATGTTTCAGCTCTTTGGGATTTTCAATTTCTTATTCACATTTCTAGAATGTTAGGTTCACTTTCCATTTTATAACAAAATATAAATAATTGGAAATCTTAATTATCTCCTTATCTTATCCATATATTGATCAGAAAACTCAGGAACCAAATGCACTATACTAATGAAAACTATATTTACTAGGGTGACGTTAAAATTTATTGGAAACTATTTGCAGGCTGACATTTAAACAGTCAGCCCGAATAGGTTTTTCTTTGTTAGTACATCAACCTGCCGGAGGCATGCTCCAGGCCTGGATGTCTGTTTGAACCCACAGGGAACTGAACTTATCGGCTCATGCCACACAGCACGGTGGCTAGAAAAGGTCTTTATGTAGCAGGACAGTGATACTCATATCTGAACCTTTCTTTAAATAACTCTTTATGTTTCCCTGCATATATCTAGGTGAAAACCACATTTTCCCATAATTTCTCTGCTTCACTTAAGACCTTTTTTGTATTCTTATCCTTAAAATGCTAGCATGCTTCCTACAGAGAACAATAGCATTGCTATTCCAAAACACACTTCATTAGTGGGGCCAAAGCACAGCCGTGGGCCACCGCATCACTCTCTGTTCAGTGGTGCTGCAGTCTGTGCTGGTTTCAGCGTGGAACCATCAGGACTTTGTAGTACCTACCCCAGAGGTATGGGCAGCATGTGCGGGATACTATGGGCCCCGAAACCTCATCGTCCTTACATACCTTCCCATTGGTCTTCCATTATATTTGCACAGACTAATTTACCATGTCAATAATTATCTTGGATAACTGAGATATTAAAAAAAGACTGAAAGATTGAGATATGCTGGATGGAGTGTGTGTGTGTGTCTGTGTGTACATATATAGCACAGAGGCATAAAAGACAGCAACTCTGGAAGCAGTGTTGGCTCTTTCACTCTTCCTCTCCTTTTACCTAACTATAATTTACTCTTAGCTGTTCCTCCTAGAATATCATAATATCCTGTATTCCCAAGGTCATGACAATTAATTTTTATTATAATTATCCTTTACATATTGACCATCTTGACGAAATCAACTAATCAACATAGGAAGTAAAATATTTTGGAATAAAAAGGCATAGTAAAATGATTGTTGATGAACACTGATTCCATTAAAACAAATAATTGAGACTTAACGGACAGGAACTATATCTATCAAAAAACAAAATAAATGTAATAAATACTGATCATGTAAAAATAATAATACAACACAAAAAAATTGGAAGGTGGCTGGAGAAAAGGTAAGGAATTCCATAACTTATACAACACAAAGCAGTTGGCGCCTTTCAAAATAGAAACATGTAGCTAAGACAAAAACAAAAAACAACTGTAATTACTCCAGCCTCTTAAGCTCGTTCAGTCTTTGTCTCCATATTTAAAAAGTCTTGTAGAAAATAATATCATTTATCATAAAGAAATCTATTGGAAGTTCATCAATTGCACATTTCCTTATCTTCTAAGGCATTCAAGTAGAATAATTATTAATTTTATAAGTAAAAATGGCATTACTGTTTGAACTCAATTTTGTGAGATTATTTCCATTCTATTCTCCATCTCAATATATAGATACATATATTTCATTATATTTTCAAAAATTAATTTATAAGGTTAATACTGAGTATCTTGAATAATTTAGATACTACAAAGAGATGGAAAGGCTGAGATATGGAATAGGGGTATGAAAATATGTCTAAAAATTTATAGAAAATGTCTCTAAATCTATAGATATGTTTATAAATTGATCTGTTTTATCCAGAAATAGTTGAAATAATGCTCAACAAATATCAGTAGCAGTTATTTTTTGGAAAATAACCCTGTTATAACTCAAGAATATTACAGAGTGTCTGATACCTGTTAAGCTTTCAATAAATATTGTTGCATGAGTGATGGGAAGGAAACGCTCTGCTTAGAAATATGGGGTAAAGCAGTGAACAACTTCAGAATAAAGTTTCGATGGGGGAGTGCTAAAAAAAGGGTCTTGCTGAAAGATATGGGAATTTGATAGAAACACTATTGTTTAACCATTAAGAATATGTTCTATAATTACATAAATTTGGGAGGTGAAAAAACACTGAATGGTGTTCTGTCAATAAAACACATGTTTGCTTTCCTGGTTTTAAGCTTTGTACAAATGCATTCCTAACAGCAGAGAGAACCAACTGATTTTCTTTGTGGTGTGGAAGAAAGTAATATACATTCTGAAATTCATGCGACGGAAAGAGTGGAATGCGCAGCCACAAAAACACAGAAGGAGGGCAGATGTCAGCCACCCTAGAGTCCCAGCGGCTGCCACATCTTGCCAGGACCCTTCACTCCCAGTTTAGATAAGCTGGGGTCTGTGTGGACAAATGAACAGCAAGGGCTTGATCTTTAATGTAACTGAGTGGCTCAGTGGAAACAGACCTGCAGTAGGAGTCAGAGAACAGAGCTCTACTTGGGAGTGACTGCTCTTGGCTTCAGTTTGCTCATCTGCACAATGAAGGTACTAATACCTGCCCTGTGTACTTCAGAGGGGGATGGCAGAGAACAAATGAGATGAAGTGAACGTGCTCTATAAACTGTAAAGCATGACACGAGGTAAACTTATCATTATTTAAGGTCAGCCTTGATACTCTGCAGCAGGAGGAAAGTCAGAGAGAAAATGCAGCTTTACTGTGAATTATCCCCTTGTCTCTGGGAGACTCACAGAGCTTGTGTAAAGACAGTGATAGAAAGTTAATTGCCCCTGTTTTAAGTGGAGATTTTTATTTTTTATTTTTTTAGTGGCTTTTACTGATCTGCCTTATCCTAGCAGATACATGTCATGTTGTGGCAGCTTTCTGGCTGCTCCATCTCTGGATGCTTTACTGGCTCCATTCGCTCTGTCTTATACATTACAAGGTGATTGTTTCTGGCTCTTCCTCTTCTTTCCAAACCTGCTGTCCTTCAATGCTCTCATCTATTTCCCTGTCTTACTCTACTCCCAATGAACGTCTCCTACTATCCATCACACCCTTTGACATGGATGTTGAACAGGCACCTCCAGTTCAGTGTAGCCAAATTGGAACTCATTATCTTCCCCTATGCTTCCCTTACACTATTTTCTCTTCTGATTTTTCTGTCTTAGTTAATTGCATTCATACAGTAGTCTCTGTGAATGGAGCCAATGTTGTGCGGTGTACAAGCTGCATAACCAAACATGGAGGCCCTCCCAATAGCCTGTTCCATTATCTCAATGGTCACTAACTCCTTGATTTTTCTACAACTGAGTCTGTGGACAATTCTCAAATTATGAGAGGCTCCCACTTAAACATTAATGCCACTTTATCATGGTTGTAACTTCAGTTGATAAGTTAGGGACAGTTTCTGAGTATGGATTGTTATGTGTGAAAATTATAATGCAGGAGATTTATGTTTAATTTAAACATATATGTTTTAACACTTTCTACACATGTAAAGAATCTCTGAAGGTAGCCCTCAGCAATCCTCTCTCTCCATAAGCTCATGCTGTTCCTCATATCAAGAGGCAGAACTTATCTGCACCCCCTTTGGATTGCTGTGGATCTTGGGACTCCCGTGGCCAATGGGATATTGCCAAGAAAATGCAACTGAAGACTTGCTAAGTCTTGAACACTGGGATTGGTCCTTTTGAAACACCTTCTTAAAACCCAGCTGCCATGTTTTAAGAAAGACACAAAGAGAAGAACTAAGGCATGTTGTTAATGGACCCAGCCGAGATCCCAACTGACAGCTAGCATCAACTTGCTATCATGTGGATGAGCCATCTTGGACCTTCTAGCCCAGTCAAGTCACCAAATGACTATAGCCCCATCCATCATCACAGAGAGCAGAAGAATTGCCCAACTCAGCAAGCCACCACAAAAAGTCATTAACAATAATAAATGCTTCTTTTAAGTCACTAAGTTTGGGGTGGTTTGTTACCCAGTGACAGAGAAGCAAAATTCAGAGTGTGTGGGTACACATGAATGTGCATTTAGCTAATCTCTTTAAAGAGCCCAAGATAAATGCAAAGAAGACCGTTGTTAGATAAAAGTCGTGTGTATACTTATGGTTGAAATAGTTTCCAAGATAATTCTCTGCAATATTTAGTAAAACTGTCTGTTAAGGCCATGGATAAATAATAGAAAAGAAGAAAAGAAGACAATGCCCCAGAGATGAGGAAAACAGGATCTCATCCCGAGTAGAAAATGCAGACAATGGGTCTTATAATATAAGCTTCTGGTTATCCTGTTATATGTCACACTCATGTCCAGCTGAGTCGATAAAACTTCAAGTGAACAACACTTAAGACTGTGGAGTTTCAAACACTTCTTCTATCTTGAAATTCCATAGGAAGAGCCCCAACGCCTGGTCACTTGTCTGTAAGGTCAGGAAACCTGCCGAGATGTAGCTCGTCATGTGTGACACTAGTCCTGTTACCAACTCTATGGGTGCTGTGAGCCAGGAGGGAGGAGTCTGCTTTTCTCTTTCCAAGTCCTCATATCATGTGGGTTCTCCAGGTTTTACCTAGAGAGCCTTGAGACAAGTCATCCTGCATCTGAGAAAACTGCGGTAAGTCCTGGTCAGTCTTTTGAAAACCAAGCCCAACACAATTCCCATTCTCGCTTTATTTGAGCTCAAATCCTCTTCATCTTTGAAACTGAACCACTACATACGTCTCCTTTATTGTGAACTCCTGTCTGGAGTTTTCATTTCTTTTCACACATGCTCCGCCTGATGTCAGTGATATTTCTAAAACACCAATCTGTGCCCTTGCTGCCCAGTTAGAAAAGTTGCTGCTGAATTTCTCAACACACAGAATGGGGTAATCATTAAGAGCGTAGGGATGACAGAGCTTGGCTGTCAGGCTGAGGAGTTTGGATTTTACACAGTAGGAAACAGGGATTGTGTAAGGATCGCCAAGGAGGGGAGAGGAATAAGCAAAGCAGTGTTTTGAAAATGTCTTTTCTACCCTCTCCACCAGATTCACTTATTGCTTTTGGTTTTAACTAGGTCTACTAGTCTGCTAGTTTTAGTTCATAGCAACTAAAATCATTTCTCAGGGCCTCTTTTTTGCTCTTCCTCCATTCTCACCACACAGTCTCAGGCTCCAATTCACATGCCTAGTCCTATCACCGATTCAGCCCTCCCTCTTACTTTTCCGTCTGAGTCCTTAACTTGAAGCTTAGATGTACATATGGATAAAATAGCTTTCTGCTTCCCCCTCCAGTTTTTATTGAAAGAAAGTGGAACCAGTCCCAATGGATCAGATACATATTTCCCTTTCCTACAAACATGTCCCCAAACAGACAGAAGCACCTCTGTGTGTACACGATGACATGGGCTAGGGGAGTAGGTCTTCTAACTGGGCTGCCTGAAGTGGTCCCTCTGGCACTAGGACTCATTCTCTGTGGGTAGCTGATCATATTTCATTGTAAGCCGCCTGGCAAAATCCCTTCACTTTGCACACGCAATTGCAGGGGCTGCTCGTGGAAGCCAGCAGTCATTGCTACTTTTGTCACTGGCAGATGAGGCTGGTAATTAAAATCAGTCGATGGCCATCCTCTGAAGTCTTCTCAAGTTGTGGCAGATTGACTAAGAATATGAAACATTAGGAGACATTTCTCAACTCCGTAGCTCTGCTCAAGACCTCATTATTGCTCTTCGTTACCAGAAGGCGGGACATCAGCTTACAAGGGACCTGGTGTTTCCGATCCTCGTTTTAGACATATCGTCAGCGTGAATCTGTCTCCACCTCACTAACTAGATGGCCTTCCATACGTTACGAAGCCTTCAAGAGTTCCACTGTTCTCATCTGTGAAAGGGTTATAATGGGATCTGCTGAGAATTAAGGATCAGCGGGATGTGCGTGCACGTGTGCACGCGTACGCAGGTGTGTGTGTGCCCGTGTATGTGTGTCAGCATCACCTGACTTGGTGCGCAGTAAACGGAGCTACTGTATTAGGCAGTTCTAGAACTCCGAGCCTATTGCAGATACAGCAGGGTATACTGGGAATGCCGTCTCTCCTCCTCATTCTCCAGTCTCAGTTTGCAGTATCAACAAGCCATTCTCTGTGCTAAATCTGAAAACTGTTTCTGAACATTTGGAGGACTTTAAGTGGCTGAATATAAGCAATCTCATGTCAAAAATCACATCCTGTGATCCCCAAAGATGGGAGGCTGTCATGCTCTCAGATAAACTGCTCCTCCAGAACTGTACTGTGGCCCTTTGAAAATTCTGTGACACCTTGTGGGACAAATCAGACCACAGAGCACAGAAAAACTGAAGACCTGAAAGCCTTATACTCTCTTTATAAAGACACTGGGATTTGTCTTACCAGCCTTTCATCTTTTAGAAGGTCCGCTGACCAGCAAAATGTCATGTTTAACTCTCTCCTTATTTTGAATTGTGACTGGGAAGTAGTCTCTACTAACTACAGATTTCACCCACTTTGGGAGCTTCAGATGGTACTCTGTATTTGCCGTCTCGGGCAGGAACTGCCAACAGTGCAGAGGGAGTATTTCCAACATATGGAACCACTTGGGTACGTACCACACACGGGGTCAGTGGGGGCTCCCTGTGCCAACCACAGCTTTTCATGCATGAGAAATGGATGTTTGGCTATGTCACTGGTCCACCTTTAAAAATCATTCTGGATTCACCGTGAATGCCGTGGCTCGCACATACAACAAAACAGGTGGGGAGATTTTATTTTCTCTCTACAGATGCCTACAGGCACTCCCTTAGCTAAGAAACAAATTAAGTTGCGCAGAGGAGGAAGGAAATATATTTGAAATATCCAGAGTTGTTCCCTTTCACTTGTATTTAAAAACGACTCATCTGATTTAATTCACATTTGTGATGTCAATTGTCTGAATGAAATAAAATCTTGCAGGTCTATTTTTAATGACTAAAAATAGTGTCGCAATACAAATTCTAACTAAAAATGCAGCTCTGTTCCACTGACAGTACCTTAACCAAGTACCAAATATGAGAAGCATTTGCCTCATGGTCTTTTAAAATGTGCACTAAAATTCTTCTTTATGCCTGAAACATACTAAGTTTGTTGGCATTATTAATCTCTGCATATGTAAGAAAGCAAATTTAGTTAATACTCTATTGATTTAACTAGAAATGTTGATTTAAAGATACTTCTGAAGTATAATAAAAGGTAAGGAGATTTTATAAATGCATATTTTTCCTTTTGGTATCACCATTAATTTCTTTTCTGTCCTTTGCATGAGGAAAATCATAAAATAATCAGCAGTAATATCATAAAGCTTGATCTCTTCTCTGGCTGTGAAGCACTGATGAATGGAAAAAATTTCAACAATTTTTTTAGCTCCCATTATAGATCCCTTCTATGAAAGAAGCAGTACCAGAATAGCTACACCATTCTCTTCTCTATTATCCTCTGACTGTAAAGTCAAATTACAGAATATTTTAGTAAACTTACAAAATGAAGTAGATTGATTTTAAGACAAGTTGCTGTAACAGAAAAATTTCTGAAATAAAATTCAACTTCAGGGTAATTTTCCTGGCTTACTGCTTTTTTCTGCAAAGTATTTTCTATTCTGCTTAATTAGGAATCAATCAGCAATGTAATTTAACAAACACCATTTAGACAAGGCCACTAGCATTGGTATCTTTTGTTGAAAGGCATTTCTAGGACCAAGATTGAGCCACATCTGCTGGGGTGCCTACTCTGCAAACTGAAACTCAGAACGTTGTGTCCGTGTAAATGCTCCGCCGGACCCCACATGCAGTACAGCCCTCAAACGCCAACCCAGCTCTGGGCTCTACACTTACTTCCTTGGTCCTTACTCATTTTCTGTTTTTCTTTCCCTTGTGTCTTATTCTTTATCCTATAAAAGCTTCCTATCTCCTGCCCCACTGTGCAGTTCTCAGAAAGACTGCCCACTTCACTAAGGGTTAAATAAAGTGTGTTTTCTCACCTAAATTGTATTCTTTAATTATCTTTAACACTTGTATATAACAAAATGTCATTATTTTACTAAGGCTGTGTTTCATGAATTCTTGGTTTGAGTAAATGTTTTTGGAATCTGTTTGGATTTTAAGCAGACACTTTGGAACTATGGAAGCCCAAATGCTTTAGAGTGGCAGCCTAGTTATTCTGCTAGGTCATTTGAAAACAACTGCTGACCTTAAGAACTTCCTGACATCTCCGAAGCTTTAGCAACAATGATGCATGATTAAAATAAAAAATCTGCATTTCACCTATGGGAAGTGAGAGTCCTTTCCTACCATGCTTCTTTACATCTCCTTAAAAGTCTATCATAGTTAAATATGGTGGATTGGATTCAAATGTATATTTTTGCTTCCTCTTGAAATGCAACTAAAATGACTCTGTAGTGAGATAAAACTAAGGTTACAAAGCCCACAAAAGCAAAGAAAGCTGGAGAAGATAAGAGAGCATGCTAGAGATATGGAGAAATGCTTGGAAGCTGGAAAGCAGATGGACAGGTGGTGATACTCATTCCAGCACAGAAAGCTGGAAGCTGTGTGTCTAAAATGGAAGAAACAAGAATTCAGACTAATGCCGCAAAATGCCAGAATGTCTCAGGCTTTAGAGGTGTCCAATACTTCTGCAGGCTGAAAACTGGTAGGGCTAAGGAACAGAAAGACAGTGTGTCAGGCAACCAGATTCCCTCTTAATCCTGGCAAGAGACAGGTGGTTTACTGACCAGGGAGGACACCAGCAGAGTTCTGGGTACGGGTACTGAACTGAACAGAGGGGGTAACATGAAAGTCTATGTGTTGAGAGGTAAAGAATTTCAGTCCATCTTCAAGAATTCTGGCAGTCAGGGTTACATACAATAAGCACGAGATTTATGATTTCTCTCTGGAGATACTGACCAACGCAAGAGAAAGGACCCAGAGAGCAGGAACAGCTATGTTTCTGCCCCATCATCCCACAGTGAGGTCAACCACTGGAAAAGCTCCAGCTATTCCAATAAGAGCTTCCAGGCTGATTTCTGGTGCTCTCAATCTCACAGAAGGCTGAATAGGTGAGGGACATCACAGATTTCAAGAAAGAGTTTATGATTATTAAAAATAGAAACTAAAACAAACCAACAGGAACTTAAAGGAAACATGACAATGCAGGGGACAGAAGAAGACTCGGAAGGCAAAAAGCCATTACAATTGGTATGCTCAGAGAACTAGGAAAAAACACTGTACCCATGAAACAAAAAAGAATAAGTTTTGAGAAGAACCATTCAGAAACTTAAAAGAAGTAACCTAAATTTAGAAAATTTTAAAATGATGGCAGAAATTAAAAATTTAGTAACTGAGGTGGAAGAGAAAGTTTAGAAAGTCTCTCATAAAATAGAATAAGTAGAAAAGGAGAAAACAAGAGGAAATAGAAGAAAATGAGAAGATTAACCCTGAAACCTATGTCAAATAATCAGGGCTTTGGAAAGGGAGACAGAGAACTGAAGAAGAGGACATTACCAAAGAAAAAATAAGCACGTCTCCAGAAAAGAAAGGCATAAAATTTAAAACAATTTACTCCGAATAATTAATTCTAGCACACTTGTCTACCTTGCACTGATTGCTGGGAGACAATTCTCCATGGTCTCTCACACTTATGCATGTCTTGTGAGACTGCCCGTCTTTGTCCCAGACTATCTTTTCCTGGATATTTGTAGAGCACACAGCCTTGGAAAACAGATAGCATCTCTCTCTGGGACAAAATCCGGGTTTGTTTATAAAAATCAAGATAGTGTCTCCCTCTCGAGCGTAAGGCAGACATGCTTACTGCCCATGATAAAAAGACTCAGGATCCCAAAGTGCAGGGTTCCTTTCCTTAGATGCAAACTACCATGTATGCATGTGTCACCTGACTCTGTTTCAACTTCTGGAAAGTAGGGCTTGGGCAGATGACAGGAAATGATACTGTAGCTACTCTGGGGGCTGTAACACTGTCCTTCACCTTTGAACAAGAAACTTTTTCCTTCTTCCAGCATCCATGAAACCATGGCAGGATGACTGGTTAGCTGAAGATAGGGTAAAATCTCAGACCTGTTACAAGTGTTTACAGTTTTGGAGATGAGGATGGGATGCTGAGAGATATGGCTTTCTAGAAGCAGAAGGACAAGGGTCTCATAGGCTGACTGACAGGATGTGAAGGAAATCCATAGAAATCAGGAGCAAAGATGTCAATTAAACTGTATGGCCAAGCTGGCAGTAAATGATCCTCCACTTTAGGGGTAAGAGGAAGTAAGTTCAAAGGTAACTGCCTAATTAGTGCCCTAGTTGTCGCTAACTTTATTCCCGATGGGAGACTCCCTTGCCAGTCTGGTGTCCAGTCTCAGTCTGCCCAGTGTAACACGCATTACTAATATTTTTTGTGCAGCAAGAAGTTTTTTCTGCCTTTCACATAGTGCTTTCAGAGTTGAGCACTCTCACTGAGGGAGAAAGCAGAGAAATCTGTGGCTGCTACAGGCAGAAACCAAATACATTATTATAAACTCGACGGCTCGCTTGGAAGACTGAGGGAGGGCGTGTGATGCTTGTTAAGGAAGGACAGCCCATCATCGGGCTCACCCTTGTCTGTAGTTTATCATGACAAACTTAGATCCATTCAGAGAAGATTATAAAAGGTCTAAGACTGTTTTTTTGTTTTGTTTTCTTTTTTTGTTTTGCAGTAGGTCCTGGCTGCTGAAAGGGAGCTTTGGACCTTTCGGGTAGATTTTCCTGAGATAAACAAACTCTAATCAGAAACCACAGATGATGCACTGACAGGTTTCTTTTTTTTTCTTTTCCTTGATCTTGGTGAATCATTTTTAAATGTGCTGTTGGATTTGGTTTGCTGATATTTTGTTAGGGACTTTAATATCTATGTTCATCAGAGATACTGGCCTATAATTCTCTTCTTTTGTAGTGTTTGATTTTGGTATCAGGGTAATGATGGCCTTGTAGAATGAATTTGAAGCTTTCCTCTCTCTTCTACGTTTTTGGAATAGTTTGAGAAGAACAGGTATTAACTCTTCTTTAAAAGTTTGTTAGAATTCGCCTGTGAAGCCATCTGGTTCTGGACTTTAGTTTGTTGGGAGTTTTTGATTACTGATTCAATTTAATCACTAGTAATTGGTCTGTTCAAATTTTCTATATTTTCTTGATTCAATTTTGGAAGGTTATTTCTAGGAACTTGTCCATTTCTTGTTAGAGTCTAACTTGTTGGCACATAATTTTTCTAATATTCTCTTGTAATCACTTGTATTTCTGTGTTCTTGGTTGTTATTTCTCCTTCATTTCTGATTTTACTTATTTGAATCCTCTCTCTTTTTTTCTTGAGTCTGGTTAAAGGTTTATCAATTTTGTGGATCTTTTCAAAGAACCAGCTCCCAATTTAATTGATCTGTTCTACTGTGTCTCTATTTCATTTATTTCTGCTCTAATCTTTATTATTATTTCCTTCTTTCTAACTGGCTTGGGGTTTTGTTTGTTCTTTTTTTTTTCTAGTTCTTTTAGGTGTGAGGTTAGGTTGTTTGAAATTTTTCTTCTTTCTTGAGGTTGGCCTGTATTGCTATAATCTTCCCTCTTAGAACAGCTTTTACTGCATCTCGAAGATCTTGGACTGTTGTGTTTTCATTTTCATTTGTCTCCATATATTTTTTTATTTCCAATTCACTGCAGTTCTTCTAAATGCCTGGGCCTCGTTCACTGGTGGTTGTTAGATTGAAACCCAATCATGTCTGCTGGAATGCTGTATCCAGACAGACTCACTGCCACCAGGTAGGATTAAAATGGATGTGGTCACCTTGCTCAGTGGGCAGAATTCAAGTTCATTCTCATGGCTCTGGTTAATGTTCCTCTTCATGAACTTTGTTACATTTTAACTGACTCATGGGCAGTAGTCAAAGGCTTGGATTTTTGGTCTGACACTTGGAAAATTATAGACCTGCTAGATTAGTCATACTTCTCTTGGAGACCACAAATTCTGCTGACTGAATTATCTGAGTCACTCACTGGCCTCAATGACTAACAATGGATATGGCCGCAGTCTCTGATAAGGCTGGAATCCAGGGCTGATGGAGCCGTACCACTCAAAGTGCCACTCTTGCTCCCTAGACACATCTGACCTTGGGATCACATCCACCATCACAAGACAGGGCATGAAATAAAGGGATCCAAGTGTTAGGAAACACTGGAAGTAGATCATGTGGATTTCGGACGACTGTAGAGATCTCTCCAAAATGAGGCTACCCGTGATTTATTGGAAGATGTTCCTGGGGAGATAATTAACTTGTTACTTGTACACAATCTGTGAGGCAATTATTAACTCCAGGGAAAAAAATATTGTACAATTATAACCACGGTGCTCCGCATGGTCAACTATGAATAATATTTCAATAAGCACAGACATCAAAACACCAAATATTGTGATGGGTGTATCTTGTGAAGATGGGGGCGATAGACAGATAGATAGATAGGGAGATGTGTTTGTGATACTGGAATAAACTTCCTTAGTAGGAAGTCATTAGATGTTGCCTAATGGAAAATTTAAGAGATAATATGAAATGCTATTTAAATATAAGGAGATACATACCAGAAGCAACAATGGAAAGAGCTAAAAGTGGTTACCTTTGGGATATGGGAAGTGGGATAAGCAGGGGTGGTGGAGAAGACTATGGGGAGTTTTTAAGCCTAACTAAACTGTTGGACTTTTTAAAACCACATGCATGCCCTAGTAATTTCCCAGGACTGCTGTAACAAAATACCACAGGCTGGATGGTTTAAACAACACAACTGTATTTTTCACAGTTCTGGAAGCTGGAAGTTTGGGATCAATGTATCTTCAGGTTTGGTTTCTTCTGAGGCTTCCTTCCCCGGCAAGCAGATAGGTGCTCTCCCTGTGTTATCACGTGCCCTTTCCTTTCTGCATCCCTGGTGTCTCTCTGTGTGTCCAAATCTCCTTAGAGGGATACCGGTCAGACCGGTTTAGGGCCCACCTTAGTGGTCTCATTTTAACTTAAGGACCTCTGAAACCACCCTACCTCTAAATACGGTTGCATTCTGAGGTTTGGTGAGCTAGAACTTCAACATATGAATTCTGGGGTGACAATTCCACCTGTAACTCATGTATTAGTTAAAATGATAAAAAAAATTCCTATGTCAGAAACACCCTTCAGAATTAAACCACACAGGGCTTCCCAGTTCCTGGACCTTTAAACTGTTGTCAGCTCCAGCTGCAATATCCATAGGTTCCATTATATTTTGCACAATATGCCAGAACTTGGAGAAGAACATTTAATTTTAGATTCATTGATCAGGTTTCAAGCAAGATAGCAGTAATCACAATAATACTGGGAAAATGACACCCCTACTATTTCCATCAGCTGCTTCCACTCAATCTTGCAAAACACTTTCCACCACCTGCTTTCTCAAGTTCACACTAGCAGCTCCTCAAGCTTCTTATCCATGTTTTTAAAATTTGTTTTGTCCTCTCTCCCCCACTTTTTTGACCTCTCCTCTTTCTAGCTTAGTATCTTATTTATTCACAAGAACCTCATAACCACAGAATTCTTGACTGTTCTTGTAGAAGAACTAGATGATTATAGCAAGAGGAAAAAAAAAGAAATCCCCCTCTATGGTCTGCAACTAATTACTACTGCAATTTAAGATCTGTGCTATAATAAGTCAAAACTAGCGCTGCTTAAATCTGTTGGGAGGACATACAGGAACCTTCCAACAGACACTGTGATTCCAAATGAAGTTTTGTAAGCAGTGATAAGGATCCTGCTTCATCACAGTGCCTTTGAGATGATTCTGACAGAAATCCTGAACAAGATTAATGGGGAAGTATGAAATGGGGCTGAACTGAGAGTTAATATATTGCCCAGTGCCACTGCCATTCTGAAAGTACAGAAAACACTGGGGGCAGCCTATAACTACTAAAAAGCATGGAGTACTAAGAACACTATGGAAGTAGAAATGCTCAGGAGCATCATTTGTATTAAAGGTAGGAGAAAGGGACTGACCAACAAAACTATATTTATTCAACATTTATACTGTACACAGACCTTGTAAGTAATTTCCAAATATACACTTCCATAAAAAATCCATTTGGGTTACATACTTTTGGGACATAACAACTCCCTCTTCTTTTTTCAGACGGTTTCACCCTTTTCCCTACCATTATGCTATATTATTATATGAAGAAGATATTTTAAATTCCAGTTCATCACACCTCAGTTACTCAATTACCAAAACACAACAAAATGTACGTAAGCTTACAAAGGACAGAGAAAAACAATGTGAGCAAATAATGATTAAAAAAAAGAAAAAAATCAACGCATTTCCTGAGCATCCTACTATTTGCCAACATTATGCTAAATGTTTCATACGTGCAAAAGTGGTTAACACAGATTTCCTTCCCAAGAATTTAAAATCGGACCCTGATGTGCATAAGCATAAACACTTACAGTAAGAATCTAAGTTTCCCACATTGAGAAATAATCCTCTAAAATCAAACCAAAAGAAAACAGAAAGGTCAGTGAACTTCAGCTCCTTTTTCTCAAAGACCCACTCTGCTTTCCTCTGGAGGAGGCCTGAAGCAGCACTCCCAGCAAAGTCTTCTGTCTGGCATTTAAACTTTATCTTGGTTTTTACTGCATACCAGTCATGAAAATACATTTATATTATTTGTCAAGTCCCTTATTACCTTGAAGAATGAAAGATGCTATAGGAGTTAAAATAACATTATGTCTACAAAGGGATGGCTCCTCTTAAAGCTAAGCATTTCCGTTCCACTTAAGCTCTAGGTATTACCGTCCCTTTGTAATGCAAATTGTTCTACAGCAGAGGATTTTCCCACTCTGGGAAACTCACAGCTAACAAAACTGAGACTAGCTCATCTGCAACACACAACAGTTCTGCTGCATTATGTGGATACCTCAGAGCAGCAGTAAAATCGGCCAGATTGTGCTTAATAAGATAAGTCATGGTTGTGCCAGCCATTGTCCTAATGTGGTGTGTTGGGTGCGCATGTGTGTGATTTCTTAACATAAATTTTATGAAGAAATCACATATAAGTAAAAATGTCAGAATTCAAATTAGTAAAACCCACCCCAAATTTCTTCAAGAGTGATACTTCTGAAATTAAATTGCTTCAAAACAATTTTAATTAAATCATTGACAATTTTCCCCCTTTGTTTTTCTAGCATATTATTTTCTGAAAACATTTTGTATAATGCAACTTTTGAGTCTAAGTTTCCATTTCACCATTTTATTGAGTATGGGGATGAAGTGAGCTCTCAGTTCAGGGCCTTCCAAAGAGTCAGCGAGATTTCAAATTGAACAGAAGGCCCATGGTCTAAAAAGAGGGTTAAGAAAGGCCCAAGAGGGAAGAAGTGGTATAAATGGAAAGCCAATTAAAACACAACAACAACAACAACAACGACTTCTGGAAGTCCAGGCCTCATATAATATCTTGGACTTCTTCCTTCCATCCCAATCAGTCTACTGATCAATTTCTGGGTTGGAGAATAGGCCAGAGATTTCATGTGGCATGAGCATATGAGGCAAAACTACGTTTCAGAATTGTGAGGTCTAAATAAAATTTCCAATATATTAGTCTATTGTTCCTTAAAGGACTATTTTATTTACAGTCCTGACTCTAAGAAACGTAAACTTCAGCGAGGCTAACAGACTGTTCTGGGCTACTCATAACCTACAGACACAACTGAATGACGTGAGGGCTAAACGGATAAAGACTGACAGGGTATGGAAATGAACAAGAAAGAAGGGAGTAGTTCTGACAGGTAGATGAAACATGGATTTGGGGTGTTTGACTTGGCAGTTGAAAGATGAGGATTTTCACGAAGGGAAAAAGGAGAACTTATTTCAGGTTGCGAGAACACTGCATATGAACATTGCCCCGTGTGATGCCTGGCACAGAGGAACAGTCAACAAATACTGTTTCTTCCCTCGGATGGAAGACACAGCATGGGCACACCTGGCAGGGGTGAGGAAGGGTTAGCTGGAAGAGCACAGCTGGGTGGAAGGTACACGAAGGAAGGAATGATGGAAAGAGACAAAATACATATTTTCCTTTGCCGACTAAATGTGTGATGTTGGATGAGTCTTTCAGTGCCTGGATTTCCTTATTTGCAAGATGGGGATTGCACTAGTTTCCCGAGGCTGTGATAATAAAATGCCACAAACTTGGTAGCTTAAAACAACAGAAACATATTGTTCCACAATTCTGGAGCCTCAAAGTCTAAACTCAAGGTGTCTGCAGGGCTATGCTGCCCCTGAAGCCTGGAGGGGAATCTTTCCTTACCTCTTCCTAGCTTCTGCTGATTTGCTAACAACTTTTAGTGTCCCTTAGGTTGGAGCTGCATACCTTCAATCCCTGTCCTTGTTGTCACAGGACATTCTCCCTTCGTGTCTCTCTCTTTACAGGACTGTCATCTTTATAGGACCCTAGTCATATGTGATGAAGGGCACCCTAAGGACCTCATCTTAAATTAACTGCATTCTCAATGACCCTATATCCAAATAAGGTCAAGTTCTGAGAGATATCAACATATCATTTCTTCTTAAGGAGACACAATTCAACCCATAAGAGGGAGAGTAATATATACTTACTTCATTATATTGTTGAGAGGCTTATATACGATGATATGTAATAATGTATGCATGTTATAAAATACAAAATAAATTGAGTGTGTATGTTCACTAACTGGAATTTAAATAAAAACTTGGAAGAAATGAAAAAAAATTAATTGAGGGCATGCTATATGCTGAGCACTGCTATGAGTTAATTGTAAGAATTAATTGCCACCCAAATAGGTCCACGATCATCCTCATTTAAACAGATGGTGAAGGTGGGTACAGAAATGTTAACTGCCTTGCACACAGTCACATAAATAGTAAGAGGGCGAGCCAGGATCCAACACCAGATAGTAGGACTTTAAACCAAAGGCTCTAGAATTCCACCCTATGTGACAATCAGAGGAAACAGATAAATAAGTAATGACCCACCTTCTGCTTTTTTATCCTTACTTGCCCTAGTTCTTCCTGAATGTTTCACCATACCTCAAGGGACAAATTATATACTAAAGCACACTGACGACATCCAAGCTTGAATGCTACTTTTTAGGTCCTTAATACATGTACTTTAGAAAGATGAAGGGAAAGGTTTCTTCCATTGTCCTAATTTCCTTGTCTAAAATGAATGGTCATGAAATCTAACCTAATTCACATAGCTTGGCCCTCTTATAAAATCATAAAAAATCAGATTAAAAGCAGAGGAAGAGTTTTAGTTTTAAACCATGGGACTTCTACAATCCCATATCAAACTTGTAGCAACACGTTGACATCAATGAGTAGAGGTCACTTATGTGGGGCTATTAGCACAAGCCCATCTCTGCTGCTTTTTCTGTCCTGCTGCTTGCCCTCTGGCCATTTGGTTTCCATTACACCCTCTCCTGTGCACGTGAAGGGAAGATGTCAGTACGTGAGAGTTGCATTTGTCCTGAAATTGCTCTCAGCAGGCATTCTGTGCTCACGCAGAGAAGTTTGTGCCCACTCTGAGAATGTTATCCATCTGAACTGTCACTATTATCATGTGTAATAAAATATCACATGAATATTTGGAGAAAAATAACATACACTCTTTACCTATAAATATCAATGGTTATAGTGGGTGGAAGCATCACCAACCAATGTGACATGCAGGTTATTGTCATGCAGTAGGTCATCCACGACACTCCACGAATGTGAAAACAGTGTAACCTGGAAGTTACATTCACCTCTCTCCTGAGTAAAAGACCAACACTTCCAACTCCCTAAGAGACGTCTCCTTATAAGGGTGGCACAGGCACTTCTAACTCATCAGGCTAATTATGCGTTTGGTGGATTTTCTGGGTCTGTCTTCTGTAACTGCAATTTGCTACCTAATTTCTTAAAAAGCTTTAGTTTAACCATTTTATTTTGCTCACTTTTGATGACCTGTACTGTACTTTAGCAATATCCAGTCTAATTTTTATTTCTGATTTATTCATTCATACACACATACATATATACATATATATACTACTTTCCTGAACTCTAGTCTTGAGAATCTGTATCTCTGCTTTGTGCTCTTGCTTCATTTAAGTGCTCACATCAAGTTAAAATGTTTGCTGGAAGTTTTATGGGACTCAATTTGTTGTTGCATGTTTTTTAGTTGTTATTTGTTTCATCCATTTCTCCACCTCACCCCCAGGTACCCTTTTTGATTATTAACCTCTGAAGGAGGCCAGTTTTTCCAGAAGTAGTCATTCGTAGGCAATATATATTGGAAAGGGATGGGCGGAGCTCTTTTCTAAGAAAGCAGAAATTTTCCTTAATAGCTTGGGTTTTCCTATGGGTTTCTTTACGTTGTACTTCTTCCCATTCAGTGGAGAAACAGACGCTAAATTACTGACAATGCAAAGCCTCTTCTCCAGCAGAGCCCTCCTCTGCTAGCTACGGAGACTGAACTCCTTGCAAATACAGACCGTGTCAGTCCTTACTTAGCAATGTCTCCTCGGTGCCAAAACTGAGTGCAGAGAAGCCCTCACGACCTTGATATGTATGCTGTTCCAGTGTCACAGGCACAGAGTTTAGGTTACACCTCAGGCTGTGCCTCTCACTTTAATAAACATGGTTTTCTAGTTCTGAAATCTGCAGCTTTGATGTCTTTTCTACATTGTCTTCCACCACAACCCTGCTTGATACCACTTTGGGCAAACTTTTTATAAATAAATAATTGTTGTTTTGCTTTAAGGTTTCTGTTGTTTTTTAGTTTCATCAATGATGGGCTTTATGATTTTTTCTAGTTTTGCTGTTTGTTATTGTGGGAAATTTTCAAGAGGAGAAGCAGCTATTTTTACTTCACTATATTTAAAAAGGTTTTTTATTTATTCATTTGAGACAGAGAGACACACACACCACACACAGACCGAGCATGAGCATGAACAGGGGAGAGAGGCAGAGGGTGAGAAAGAAGCAGACTCCTCACTGAGCTGGGAGCCTGACACGGGGCTGGATCCCAGGACCCTGGGATCATGACCTGAGCTGAAGGCAGATGCTTAACTGACTAAGCCACCCAGGAACCCCTATTTGAATGTGATTAGGTAAAAATCTATAAATATTCCATAACATTTTGCTTATCCAAGCAATGTAGTGATGCTACTTTTCTTGGACATGCTATCTTTTAAAAAACATTAAATATAATTCACATACTATAAGATTCACTCTTCCAAAATGTATAATTAATGGATTTTTAATATATTTACAATGCTGTACAACTATCACCACTCTGTAATTCCAGAAAATACTCATCATTCCATAAAAAATTCAGTGGTCAGTTCTTGTTCCTTCTTCTTCCCAGTCCCTCTTTTCATCTCTATAGATTTGCCTATTCTGAACATTTAATATAAATGGAGTCATGCAATATGTCTCTGGCTTCTTTCACTTAGCATAATATTTTCAAAGTTCATCTATGTTGCGGCAGGTGTCAGTATGTTGCGGCAGGTGTCAGTATGTTGCGGCAGGTGTCAGTATGTTGCAGCAGGTGTCAGTATGTTGCAGCAGGTGTCAGTATTTCATTCCTTCTGATGCTGAATACTATTTGGTTGGATAGACAGACCATATTTTGTTTATCCACTCAGGAGTTGATGGGCTCTTAGGTTACATCCAAGAAAACTAGAACTGAGCAGAAAAAAAAAGTAGGTACATAATATTTACTGTATTTACTGATCACTTATAATATGTAAGACCCTATGAGAAACCACACATGCAGTATTTTTAAATATAAAATACCTTAAAGGGTATGTATTAGTTTCCTACATAGGAAAGTAAAGGTCAGAGAGGTGAAGTGCATAGCCCAATGTCATAGACCTAGGATGAGTGCACAGGGACTCTATGCATAGAACATCCAATATTTACACTTTCTTCATGATCCTATGATGACTCTTGCTACATCAGGCTGTCCACACAACATACCTAGAGTGGTATGTGTGGTATGGGGGTGGGCTACTGGCCATGAAGGAGGAGTAGTATCTTAAGTCATTCCTAGAAACATGGATAAATATCTTGGCACATTAGTAAACTCAATCAACTTCAAAGTGAGAGATTTCATAAGAAGGTATGACCTTTTCCCACTAAAATTATATCCTCCAAGAAGCCATCTGACTTCCTAAAATATTCACTAAAAAATTAATATAGCAGGAATGATTTCTAAACTCCCAACTCTGCCAACGCTTTGGAAATAAGAAAGAAGAAATCTTCTTAGGACTCATCCATACAAGTTTTGTTTGGTGTTTTTGGTCGTTTTTCATTCATACAACCCTCTTAAATGTATCTGTTAGTGAATCTGTAAGTTTCTTAGTCAGCTTTCAGCAGTACCAGCTGGAGCAGCATCACCAGCAGATGGGCTGGATGACAGCGAGGACCCAGAGCGCTCTCACAATGGAAGCGAGATGGTGTGAAGGAGGTCAGGAGTCAGGTGAGAGGACAGACGAAGAGTGGGAGGTGCAGAGCAGAGGGCTCTGGGAAAGGAAGGACATTTCCGTTTACCTTCCGATGAGATGAAAGAATCTTAATAGTGACACATCTTATCTTAGCTGATTATCTTTCTAAGGACCTTTTACAAACTGAGTAAAGGATTTGCTCTGGATAACAGAAAATTTGTGCCCAAAATGAATGCATATACTTCGAGAGCTGATTTTAAATTGCACTGGTTTATTAGACAGGAGTCTTTGATTCATGACACCAGTTTAAGGCAAAAGGTGGAAAAAGGTTTGTTTATACATCCTTCTCAGCATCGAATTCCCTGTCTCTGGCAGTAAGAATGTCTATTTTCTTTCATCCAGGTACAGGGAGGATAGCTTTCACATGGGAGATTGAGAAGGGTCACTCTTTCTACACCAGCTGTTTCTTAAATGATTCAAAATAATCACTATGCCAAAATGGCACATTTTGGGGTGTCATATTCTGTACCCCTTCAAACCAAATAAGATGTGAAAGACAGTAAGGGTCCTGGAGGGAGGTTGGGCTGCTTTAGACAGGTGGTCCTGGAAGCCTTACTGTGACCTGAATCATGAGAGACACAGCCCTAAAAAAAAACAACCGAAACAAAGACAAAATCTTTCCAGAGGATGAAACAGCAAGTATGAATGTGCTGAAATGAGAAAGAGTTCAATGTGTTGCAAAATGGGCAAGAGAAGGAGCATGTGAGCTGAGGTTAGTGAGGGAAGCAAGGCCTCTTAACCCATAGTAAGAAGTCTGGGTTTCATTTTAAGTGCAGAGTGAATAAATGAAGATTTTTAAATAGGGGATGACCTGATCTGATTTATAGTTAAAAAATAATCATGTGGCTGCTTTGAGAAAATGAATATTAGTGGCTGATACACAGTAAGTATCCAGTAAATGTTAGTAATTAATGTTATTATTACTTTTATTTCATAATACATCTGCTAATCATTATTGTTGACATTACTCTTGGTGTGTGCTCAGAGTATTAACGACGGTATCATGCGTACAGTGACCATTTACAGAAATTAAAATGATATGGTCTGTACCATTAAGTAGGATAAATTCATTTGCAGCAATTGTTGCTTTCTGTGTAGCCTTGAGCAAATTAACCTCTCTGAAATTTAGTGACTTGATTTGTAAAATGGTAATAATGGTAAGGCGGTTGTAGGATTCAAACCAGAAAACAGATATAAAATTCCTAGTGGAGAGGCAGATAGTAGGCAAATAACAAATGTTACCCATTATTATCATTTTAAGTGTATACACAAAGGGAACAACAAAATTAGATACATTCTTCAGCCTTAGATCCTTAAGAATGCATGCAATATATAGAGAAATAAGTGCAGAGCAATTAGTGTGAACGTCTATTGTCATATATTCTCGTCTAGCTCTTCCTCTTAATCCTGCTATGGAAAATCTCTGCCAATTCACGGGGAGTCCCTACCAAGGATGGGGTAGATCTTGTTCAGCATCAACCCAGACCTGAACACGTGACCTAGGGTTGGATAAGCTACGATATGCTCCCCCAGCCACAGTGTCACTGTGAGATCAGCATGTGACCCGAGCTTGGCCAGTTAGGGACTTTTGTGCCCCAGCAATAATAAAAAACTTTTCGTTGGAATGAATAGGTAGATATGTTGAGTCTGGGGCCACCAATGATCCTTTTCGCTCACTGAGAAAGGGGGGAAGAGAGTTCTGATGACAGAGTTTCAGGCTCTAAGTCAAGCAATAGCTAAAGCCAGACCTTCCACTGGATAGCTCCAGTTACATGAGTCAGTTGTTACTTCCCCAAGCCCAAGCTTATTTCTTTTGTCCACTGTCTAAAAGGTATAAAGGCTATTTTCTTTGAGTCTCATATCTGCAGGAGCTCACGTATGTTCACAATTAAAGTTTTTTTTTCTCCTGTCAATGTTTTATGTCAATCTAGTTATTAGGGCAGTCAAGGAACCTGGAA
>NW_023179743.1:0-10879 GCF_002007445.2 Ailuropoda melanoleuca
CCTGCATTTCTAATACTTTAGTGGTTTAAACCAGACACTGCACTGCAAAATTGTGGAGGGAAGGAGGATTATAGATAAACAGAGCGCCTGCACACTTCTACAAGTCAACCACACATAACGAGGTTGGAGGATATTTTTTCCTGGAGAATTGGCTTTACATGTTTAATACATTTTTTTAAAAATAGGAAAGACAGCTCTTTGGAGGTGCTAATTCTGATTAACACTTTGAGCAATAAAAACTTATCATTGATAATTAGTGCAGTTTGTGAATTTGTATATGAGGTAAGGGGCTACATCATGTAGACGGAAAAATATTATGTATTCAGTAAGAAAAAGAAGAACAACTTCAGAACAGGCAAAGATAATTGATTGACAAAATGAATAAGGGGTGTATTTTAAATATTTTTTTTATTTAAAGGAAAGAAAACATAGGCTATCTGATATAGTTTATTTTTTTTCTCTCTGCCATGTTTATGTTTGTTTGGAAATACCCTATTTAGCAAATTGATAACAATTCCTCAGGTTACCAGGAAAATGAAGTGCATCACTAGATTTATTTTAATTGAAAATATGGCTCTAAACTATATAACCAATAAGTTTCTGAATTCACATTGTTTTTATTTTGCTTTTATAAAATAATAAATTAGAGAAGTTAGAAAAAGCATGTTTCATTGCATTTCTTTGATAGGATATTATTAAGAATGACTGAATTTTTAATGAAAAACATAAATGCCCTATAATTTAACAACTCATAGAAAGTACTTTATTTTATGTATTTGCCAAAATCATACCTTCATGTATGAGATGCAGACATTTATAAAAATGGGGTCGGTTTGTATAAACTTTTCTGCAGTTTGTATCTAAAATACATTTAGAATATTTCAAATGACTTCAAAATGTAATTATCTTAATGACTAAAATTATTTAAAGAATTGCTTATTTTTAAATATTTGGATTGTTTCCTGCTTTTCAAACTATGCCATGACATACAGCTTATATGTAATATGAAAATTGAATTGTCTTTTGAGAAAGGTAGATATTCCATTATATATTCTAAACATTTGTTCCTTTTTAAAGGAAAAAAAGTTTTTTCACATTACTGAACTTATTGTTATAATACTTTTGATTTATTATTTTGGATATTATCTTTTGGGGGGGAGAATAGTCTTTAAATATTTATTCTTAAACAATGAAAGACCCATCGAAACGTCAGTCTTAAGAGTGGATTGTCCTATTTACTCAGTAGCCATTAATATGTTCTTTTTGCTCAGATCCATTACTGGATTTTTGTAAATGTGGTTATATCTGCTTCATATTGTTTCAATTTTTCTAGATTCAGCTAGTATTTATTTTGTTGTGGTATTACACCCTTACACTCTTTTTCTTTAGTCATTTTCTAGATCATATCTTCAACCTCATGGAGTATTTCCTCATAAATGGGTGTGTATATGACTATGGATCCTTTTATGTATCACTTCCTGGATATAAAGCTACTCATATTATTGTACCTTTTTATTTCTAGAATTTGTTTGAAATCACAAAAAAGAAATGAAGAACCGTACAAAACACATAGAATTTATCCTTCTGGGACTGACAGATAATCCTCAGTTACAGAGTGTAATTTTCTTATTTCCACTTCTAAATTACGTGCTGAGTATGATAGAAAACTTAACCATCATTGCCCTTACTCTCCTGGATTCTCATCTCAAGACCCCAGTGTATTTCTTCCTCCATAATTTCTCTTTCCTGGAAATTTTATTCACAAGCGTTTGCATCCCCAGATTCCTAATCACCATTGTAACTAGAGAAAAAGCCATTTCCTATGATGGCTGTATAGCTCAGTTATTTTTTTACATATTCTTGGGGGTTACAGAATTTTTCCTTCTGGCAGCTATGTCCTATGATCGTTACGTTGCCATCTGCAAACCTTTGCCTTACACATCCATCATGAGCAGCAGAATTTGTCATCAGATTGTACTCAGTTCTTGGGCAACTGGATTCCTGGTCGTTTTCCCTCCAATGATTTTGGCTCTTTAACCTGGATTTCTGTGCTTCAAATATCATTGATCATTTCATTTGTGACATTTCTCCTGTCCTGCAACTTTCTTGCTCAGACACACATTTCCTAGAACAGATTGCTTTTTTCTCAGCTGTGATGATCATTATTGTCACATTGTTCTTAGTAATCCTTTCTTACTCTGGCATCATCAAGACTATTCTAAAAGTCCCTTCAGTTCAGCAAAGGAAAAAAGCCTTTTCTACCTGCTCTTCTCCCATGATTGTTGTGTCCATCACTTATGGTAGTTTTATGTTCATGTACATAAAGCCATCTGCAAATGAAAGAGTCACTTCAAGCAAAGGAGTCGCTGTGCTCAATACTTCAGTTGCCCCTCTGTTGAATCCGTTCATTTATACTCTCAGAAACCAGCAAGTTAAACAAGCTTTGAGAGATGTGTTTAGTAAGATATTTTCTGTTTCAGAGAAGTAACAAGAAATAATTAATGTGAAAACATAAAATGAATGTTGAACAAAAACTATGTTGACTCTCCCAGTTTAGAATTGATCTTAAAAATTTAATTATTTGGATCACTTCAGTTTACCTGAGCTTAGAAACTCTTTCTATTCTATACATCCTGACCTTAACTTTCTGTAATGTAAAGAAATATTCTGTAAATTTATTTTTTTAATGTCAATTATCAACAGGGTAAAAAAGCATAGTTTTTTTTGCAATGAATCATACATTTCATTTGTGTCATTTTATTTTGGTATTTTTAAAAAGATTTTGTTTACTATTTTAGAGAGAGAGAGAGAGAGTGAGTGGGGGGAGGGGAAGAGAGAGTGGGACAGAGAATCTCCAGGAGACTCCCGCTGAGCACAGAGGCCAAGGACGTGGGTCTCGATCTCATGACCCTGAGATCATGACCTGAGCTGAAATCAAGATTTGGGCACTTAACTGACTGAGACATCCAGGCTCCCCTTATTTTAGTATTAATGTTGGGTAAATTTTTAAAATTGAAGTAGAAAATAAAATATGATTTAGTACACATGTAGTTGATTTCTTACACATTCTTTTTCAAAAACATAAAATAAGCTTAATCTCTTAAGCATGTCAATGAATCTCTTGAATATGGCAATATATGATGAAATTAATTCCTGCCATATAGTTATTACCATTTACTTCTGTACAAGTTTTCCATGGTAAGTGATCTCAAATATCAATTTTTCATAATTCAAATGACTTATTTAAAGATTGAATTATGTTTTATTTTCTCTGAAACTAGGGTTCCTCTAAGTGTCAGCTACTAAAACAATGGATGCCACAAATCTGTAATTCTCCTAATGTTTTTGCCATTATGCCAGTTGGTTTATACCATAAAGGGGATTAAGTTGTTAGCTCAAGATTATCTTCCATATGTGTCAGTGGTATTTATTCTTGTCTATGTCTACAGTCATCATACATTTCCCTAGTCAATATTCTTGAAAATATTTATTGATTAATTTTAATGAAATCATACCAAAACTAATCCATAACACAAAGTAGAAACCACAATTAATTGATTGATCTTGACAATTAATAAGAATATGGCTTGTATTTGTCAAAATTCATCAAATTAGATACTTAAGATTTGTTCATTTCATCAGACATAAATTTAAAAGTTATGAAAAAATTGAGTTCTGGATATCTTGTTTACTTTTCACAGTGACATGGATTATCATTTCTGTAATTTCTTTGTGTTCTGTGGCTTATTCAAGTGTGGCATTGAAGAAAAAGATACTGAGGCTTCTCACTGTAAGGGAAACAAATTACAACCAGTTGTTTCTTAAGTAACCTATGTGGTGTATATCAGAATTGGAAGTATAGGTATGAATGTATTACACACACACTCTCACACACACACACACACACACACACACACGGAGTCTTTGGAGGGCTAATAAGCAATAACTCAGTAACCAACACAACTAATGTCCACATTGGTTTTTAAATGTCACTAACTAAAAGGAACCTGGGATCCCTGGAGAAATGACAGTGTCATTCTGGGTTGATTAAGGAAGGTGTTAGGGAGGTAAAATCACCTTGTTCTAGAGAAGTACTCAAAAAATGAAGAGGACATATAAACAAAGTTCAGAATCCAATTAAAAGAGGCTCCCATTCACCATATTTGGGGAATTTGGATATCAAATTAATTATGATATTAAGAGATTATAATTTATTGAGTAAAATGAGAATCCTTGAATCAATACTTCCTTATAATAAATGAATAATATATACAGGAGAAAAGAAGGATCATCTTTATAGTAAAATATGCTGACTAGTGAATACAGAAATAATGATTAAGTTAGCAAGTCATCCATGAATGCTAAAACTACTGGATGAAAGTTTCATGAGAAACAGGATATTTATGCAGTCTCAAAATATCACCTAATAAATTATTTATTATTACATGGCGAAAATAGCAACTTTGCAGTCTACAGAGATTTGAAAGAGACCACCTTAGCCAAATGACCACTTATCACCACCAGTGGGAAATCAGCATTATATGGCTCTTGAAAATGTGAACTAAGAAGGATCCATCATCACTTCTGTTTTATTCCTGCAAAAAAACCCCCAAACCTCAGTTCAACCTTGAATGAAAATCAGGTGAGCTTGAGTAACATGCCTTCTTCAAAAATCTCAAGACAATAAGGGGAAATATACGCTGAGGAGCTGTTGTAGATTAACAGAGCTAAACAGAAATGAGAGCTAAATGCAGTGTATAATCATGTGTTATGCTGGATCTAGAGAGAATAGGAAGATGTAAAAGACATCAATTGGAAAAATTTGTAAATTTTAACATGACTATGGATTAGATAATATGTCAATGTCAGACTTTCTGATTTTAATCATTATACTTGGATATATAACTTGGATATGTAACATAATGATCTTATTAGGAAATAAACCCTGAAATAGATAAAGAGGCACAATGTCCAACTTATTATCAAATGGTTTAGATAGCATATATATACACATATATATGTATATATACACACATGCACACACACATATATATAAATGCTTATGTTTGTATTATTAGTATTTGTATATATGGAATATAAAGTGCATGTATGTATATATGTAGAGAATGATGAAATAAATCTTACAAAATGTAAACAATTGTGACTAGATAAAGGGCATATGTAGTACTTTGTATCATTCTTGGAACATGTCTTTAGGTTTGAATCATAAAAATGTAACAAAAACAGGTTTGGATTAAAACAACTATTCTCAGTATGACTTATGGATTTGCCTTTAAAGGGGTGTCATGATAGAATATGGACTGTCCTAAAATAGCCAAATCATTTCCTCATTTGAGAGTAGTTGACTTACAAATGACTGAAAGCCATCAAAAACCCTCATAATGGATTCATTAAGAGTTTCTAGAATTTCATGTTCCTACACAGATGTTAGAATATTACTAGTTTATTGAAACCTAGTATTTGGTATTTATTAAGAAGTTTGGGTGTTGCACAACATATGGGATGATTTCACCTGTGCTCGAATGTTTTCATGACTTTAGGAAATGACGTTTTGTTTTCTGTTCATCAACAGTATGATCTTATATTGATTGATGTTTTCACTTATTATATTCTCTTTTTAATGTGAAACTATTATTAGATTAAATTCACCCTTATTAATTAATTCCCTTTGGGATTTTGGGGTAATTTTAGGAGCATATAATGAGGATAATGGCATGTAACAGCAATATTTTAATTATAAATTCTTTACTAAGATTTCTGAGCACTAGGTATATGAATGCATTTCAAATAAAATATGAATCATTTATATTTCTACTGTGGCTAATGTGATTTTGCTGGCTCAGAAAACAATGTATATGATCACCCCTCCAATTTTTTATGCCCCTCTAATATCACCAGCTCTTTAAATATTAGAAAGCACATCTAAATATTCTATGATTCAAAAAAAATTTATACATGAATGTTTATAACAGCATTGTTCATAATAGTGCCCAAGTGGAAGCAACCTAAATGTCCATCAGCTGACGAATGGATAAACAAATGTGGTATACCTGTGCAATGGAATATTATTTATCCAGAAAAAAGAATGAAGTATTTACTGATAGATTCAACAACATGCATAAACCTTGAATACATTATGCTAAGTGAAAGAAGCTAGTCACAAAAGGCAGCATATATTCTGTGATTCCATTTATATGAAATGTCTAGAATAGGCAAATCCTGGAGACAGAAAGCATATCAATGGTTGCCAGCGGCTGGAGGAAGGGAGTGACAGGGAATCACTCCTTGGTAGATATGGAGTTTCTTTCTGAGGCGATGACAATGCTATGAAAGTAGATAATGGGGATGATTGCACAACTGTGTGAATGTAGGACTAGCCACTGAACTGCACACAGTGAAACGGTTAAAATGGTGCATTTTATGTTATGTAAATGTTACCTCAATAAAAAATGTGGTTCTGGAAAGGGATATAAAAAATTGCAGATTGGACTGGAAGAACTAATAGCCTTTAGAACCCTAACTTCAGGATAGCCAGCCTACTTTATGGAAATCCTTGTCTTGTGAGCAGAGGAGATTGAAAGGTGAGATGACAGGATAGAATGTGTTAACTAACTAGCTTGCATAGCTGATGTCCTTGGTGGTCATGCTTTTTAGTTTACAGGAATCACAGGGAATCAAAGACAGACAGGGCTTATATTCCGGTCACTGTGCTAGCTCTTCATCCAGAAACACGGGGTGATAGGCTGCTAAGCAAAAAGCTGGGAAAAATCAAATGTGAGCATCTAAACGGACTGATTTCCCATTCATCTCTGACAAGCCACAGAGCAGCCAGAATTGAAACCAGCAGAGAGAAAGTGATGGAGAATACAAGAACATTGCATATAGATAGACCGTGTGCAAGATAGTGAATTAACAAGAATGGTATAAGCCTGCATGAAATTAAATACAGTATTAGTAGATAAAACAACAAGATAAAATAGTTCTAGAAAAGTTGTGGTAAGGTTTAGATTTTAAATCTAGCTCCATATTAAAATCGTTTGCTCAGACATTATAAAGAGATTCTCTCAGTACACTTATTTTCAATAAAATGTTTTATTAGAAGAGGAAAGGATTATGTTATAAGTAAATTCTTAGGGAGAGGAGAATTGAAATGAATTTTACAGTTCCATAGCTAGTTAAGGCAATTATCTTTAAGATGTAATTTATTTTAGGGGCGCCTGGGTGGCACAGCGGTTGAGCGTCTGCCTTCGGCTCAGGGCGTGATCCCGGCGTTACGGGATCGAGACCCACGTCAGGCTCCTCCACTAGGAGCCTGCTTCTTCCTCTCCCACTCTCCCTGCTTGTGTTCCCTCTCTCGCTGGNATTTTACAGTTCCATAGCTAGTTAAGGCAATTATCTTTAAGATGTAATTTATTTTAGAGCGAGAGAGAGAGAGAGCATGCAACTGTAAACACAAGCCAGGGGAGGGCAGAGGGAGAAAGAAAGACAGAGAATCTGAAGCAGACTGTGCTGATCATGGAGCTGTCATGGGGCTCAATCTCACTACCCCAAGATCAATACCTGAGCTGAAATGAAGAGTTGGAAGCCTAACTGACTATTTTAGAGCGAGAGAGGGAGAGAGCATGCAACTGTAAACACAAGCCAGGGGAGGGCAGAGGGAGAAAGAAGGACAGAGAATCTGAAGCAGACTGTGCTGATCATGGAGCTGTCATGGGGCTCAATCTCACTACCCCAAGATCAATACCTGAGCTGAAATGAAGAGTTGGAAGCCTAACTGACTAAGTTACCCATGTGCTCTGAAAGCGATTATCTTCAAGACAACAAGGTTTTATTTTAAATAAGTCTCAAATTTTTATCAGTGATGTAAATATCTCAGAGAAGTGTAAGGAATATACCATAAAACACAGGTAAATAAATTTTCCTCTTCTATATCAGGAGATAAAGGACATTTGCACTATGAAAATAATCATAATCTTTGTTCAATAAATCTGAACTCAGAAAAAACTCAGAAAAGTTACCTTAAAATTTAGGGCTGTGATTCTAACCTTCATATCTCAATATAGTTATGTTATAGATTAATAAGTGTGGAAATAAATCAATACTTGAAAGTGACTTTGTTTCATATGCAAGCAAGAGAAGATTCAAAATTATCTCGATACAATGTTACCCTCACAGACTTGCCTTACTACAATGCATTTCTGATTGGAAAGAAATGGTTAGAATAACAAATAATAACGTGGGATTTCAAAAGCCAGTATGATTTTTTCCATGCATAACATAGTGTATAAAATCTATTACATAAATTTTGAAGTATTTAGACAACTTAAATTTCTTTCTTTGATGTCGGTAAAGCAATTTAATAACCAGAGAAAAGCAGACACATCAGTAAACAGTGTATGATGGCAGAGAGAGAGCCCAACTACTATGTCAGCGTACATACTTTCAGTCAGTGTCTTTTCTCATCCCTTTCCCAGCAAAACTACACTACTGCTTGAAAGGTCATGAGTTGTAGGGGACTGAACATGGCTTGATATCAGACTGCAAGCTCCACTGTTTGCTGCCTATGATGTATTATAGGTCAATGTACTCAATCTTCTTCTGTCCACATTTTGATACAATTAAAATGTATTTCTAGGATTGGAAAGGTCATTAATAATAATGTTTGAGAAGAGTTTGACTTATCTTTGATAGTTCAAAAAGTGCAGTTATTTTCAAAATTATGCCAATAGAATAATTTATTTATTAAAGATTTTTTTTAAAGACTGTATTTATTTATTTGACACAGAGAGAGAGAGAGAGAGAGCAAGCAGGGAGAGTGGCAGGCAGAGGGAGAGGGAGAAGCAGGCTCTCCACTGAGCAGGGAGCCCTATGTGGGGCTCCACCCCAGGACCCTGGGGTTGTGACCCAAGCTGAAGGCAGATGCTTAACTGACTGAGCCACCCAGGTGCCATGCCAATGGAGATAACTTAAAAGAGGGGAGCCTGGGTTCCTAGTTGGTTAAGTGTCTGCATTTGTTTCAGGTCATGATTTCGGGGTCCTGGGATGGAACCCCGAGTTGGACTCTCTGCTCAGCGGGGAGTCTGCTTCTCCCTCTCCCTTTCCCCCTCCCTCCCATTCATCCTCTCTCTCGAATAAATAAATAAAATCTTAAACCAAAAAAAAGGATGTTTAGGTGCTATTTCAAAGCCCATTTTTATTTTTATTGATTTTTTTAAAAGATTTGTTTGTTTATTTGAGAGAGAGAATGAAAGCACGAGAAGAGGTAGAGGAGATGGGAGAAGGAAAAGGAGAGAATCTCAGGCAGACTCCCTGCTCAGTGAGGAGTCCCAAGTGGGGCCCTATCTCACAACCCCGAGATCATGACCTGAGCTGAAATCAAGACTTGGCCGCTTATCTGACTGAGCCATGCAGGAGCCCTTCAAATCCCATTTTTAATTAATTAATTAAATAATTACTCATTTTCCTTTATTTTATTTATTATTATTTATTGCTTTTTAATTTAAATGCAATTAGCCAAGTTATAGTACATCATTAGTTTCAGATGCAGTGCTCAATAATTTATCAGTTGTGTGTAACACCCAGTGCTCATCACATCACGTGCCCTCCTTAAACCCACTTTTAAAATTTAAAATTTATCTGTTTTGTATTTCCTTATTTTTCCCTATTTCTACTGGTTAGGTATCCTTGATACCTTCTTAAATCATTCACTTAGCTTTGTGTTGATGTGACTAATGGTCTTATTTCAACATCATTCAAAATTTGGTGTTCCAATTTGCTCTTACACATTTATTCTAATTTTGTAACCTATCATAAGTGGCATAATGTTTACATTTGTTTTTATATTATTTATTTATTTATGTTTTAAAGATTTATTTGAGAGAGAGAGAGAGAGCATGAGTGAGTGGGGGGAGGGCAAAGGGAGAGAATCAACAAGCAGAGCCCCCCTGAACACGGAGCCCATCATGGGGCCGGATCTCACCACCATGAGATCATGACCTGAGCTGAAACCAAGATTTGGATGCTTAATGCACTAAGCCACCCAGGTGCCCCTGTTTACATTTGTTTTAAATTAAATGTATGCCTCCAAAATGACATTTTGTCATAAATATAAGTAAATAATTAATATGTCTTATCAGTGTTTGTGAAGCTGTTTCCATCTGTTCAATTCTGATTATTCCCAAATTCCCTTCGATATCTCTGTTTCCACTTGTTGTTTTCATTATTTTAATTAGCCTAGAATGCCTTATTTGGCTTATTTTGATGTGTCTTTGTTGTTGCTGTTTTCTATATTGTATTTGGGTCTTCGATTATGATATTAATTTTGATGGCTTTGATTAGGGGAAGAAACTAGTTTTGTTACTACGTAATGTGTCTATTACAGAATTTATATAGTTTTAAATATTACTACTTTCCTTCCTTCCCTAGAACATTGAAGAAAAGACTTAAGTCAGAAGTGGAGATTACTTGGAAAATATTACTTAATTACTTGGAAATATATTTTATAGTTTTACAGTGGGGTAGATGAGTTTGGTTTGAAAGAAAAAGGAGTTTGATTAAGGTGAGATTAGGATGTGTTATTAAATGTCTTTGAAAGGGTTAATATGACTAGATTATAGGCACAAAGCAACGAAACAAGTCGGAAGCTGTGGTTAAATATTTAGAGGATTTTATTCTTTCATTTTATACTGATTCGTCAAAACTTCTGGTTCTTTGGGAGAAATGTTATCTTCTTTATGAAGTCATTAAAAACTTCCTTCACTTGCTTATTCCTCAAGGTGTAAATGAAGGGGTTCAACAGGGGTGCAACAGAAGTAGTGAGCACTGAAACACCTTTATTTATGGCTACCTCTTCTTTTGC
>NW_023179744.1:0-667 GCF_002007445.2 Ailuropoda melanoleuca
GGAGAGAAAGGGCAGCTGAGCCTCCTCAAGGTACACACCAGGTGGCGCTACAGGCACAGCCGGAAACAAATCGGAGGCGCCATTTCCTGCCCCCTCTCCTCCCCTACTGTATTCTTCCACCACCCAACTGCCTGAAATTACATCATCAGGGATTCAGTTCTTCACTAAAGAGCAGCTTCCTCAGGAAAACCTATGATCTGTCTGTCTTGTCCAGATAATAGGGAACTGCTTTAAAGTAGAACCGAGAAACTCGACCCACTTTTATAGTCCTGACGAGATCTGGCGAGATGAAGATCAGTGAGTACTACTGGGTGCAGCAATGAGCAAACACAGGCACAAGCCTGGCCCCACTCCATCTCCTCCACAGAAGCCTGAGCACCTCGAAGGCAGCTGTCAGTTAGCATATTCCAAGCAAGAGAAGGAGGCAGCCTGCCTGCAGGCCCCGGCTCTAAGTAGCTGTGTGACTATGGCCAAGTCCGTTCCTTGCACNCAGTTCCTTGCACCAGGCCTGTCTCATTTCTAAATGGGAATAAAAATCCCTACCTCAAAGAATTATCTTGAAACCCAATGAAATCCTACCTGGAATGCACATGTAGCATTACATTTATTCACCGAAAGTATCAGGAACTCTGTAAAAAAAAAAAAAAAAAAAAAGCTCTGGGGGGGC
>NW_023179745.1:0-4622 GCF_002007445.2 Ailuropoda melanoleuca
ACGACAAGTGTTTGATGCTACAAAATGATGAATGTGTAAAGATTAATTCACTGCAGTGCAAGATAGAACAATTTTTTACATGTATTTCACATTTTTTATAATAGTGGACACAAGAAGTTTATACATTGTGCTATGCTCACCACGATCATAGCCACCATCTGTCACCATACAATATTATTGCAATATCATGACTGTATTACTTATGCTGTTTGTTTGTCTGTCCTCTATATCTATAGGTCTAATTCTGCTTTTGTTCATTTGTTCTTCATTTGTTTTTTTATTAAGTTTTTATTTTTAATTCCAGTGTAGTTAACATACAGTGTTATATTAATTTCAGGTGTACATGTAGTGATTCAACAATTCTATACATTAGTCAGTGCTCACCATGATAAGTGTACACTTTAATCCTCATCACCTATTTCACCCACCTACTCACTTCCCCTCTGTTTATTCATTTGGATTTTGTTAGATTCCACATATGAATGCAATCATATGGTAATTGTCTTTTTCAGTCTGACTTAATTCATTTAGCACAATACGCTTTAGGTCCACCCATGTTATTGCAAATGGCATAATCACATCCTTTTATGGCTGTGTAATATGCTATTACACACACACACACACACACACACACAAACACACACTCCCCTTCCTTTTCCATTTTTCTATCAATGGACACTTAGGTTGTTTCCATATCTTGGCTATTGTAACTAATGCTGCAATAAACCTATGGGGGCATGTATGTTTTCAAAGTAGTTTTTTCATTTTCGTTGGGTAAATACCCAGTGATGAAATTAATGGATCATATGGTAATTCTATTTTTAAAATTTGAGGAACCCTCATACTATTTTTGCACAGAGATTGCATCAATTTACATTCCCACCCACAGTGTACAAGGGTGGTTTTTTTCTCTATATCTTCAATGACACTTGTTATTTCTTGTCCTTTTGAGTTCAGTCATCTGACAATTGTGAGGTGATATCTCATGGTTTTGGTTTGTATTTCCCTGACGATTATTGATCTTGAGCATTTTTTGTGTATCTGTTGGCCATCTGCATCTTTTTTGGAAAAAATGTCTGTTCATGTCTCCTGCCCATATTATATTGGATTTTTTGTTTGTTTGTTTGAGCTATATAATCACTGTGGTTTTAATTTGCATTTCCCCTTTGACTGGTGCCATACAACATTTCATATGAATATTTCCCATTTAGATGTTTTTTTTTTGAAGTATCTAGATCTTTTGTCAATTTTTCTTTTGAATTTTCTCATTTGTTAGAATTTGTGTTTGTTAAATGTAGTCACTGCAAATTCCCTCTCTCTATCCCTTTCTTTCTCTCTCTTCTCCCTGTCTCTATCTCTTTGTTTAGTGCAATCAGCAAATTTACAGAATCTAACATCGGTGTAACATTTTTAACTGATGTATAGTTCATACACAAATTCTTTCAATTTTCTCCATCATGTTCTATATCACAACTTCTTGCTCCCTAATCTAAGCTATAAATTGTACTTGGCTATCATATTCAGTGTTTTTTAAACTGAAATACTTTTACTGAATTTCTTTGAATTCTATAAAATTGATATTTTAGAAGTTTTTAAAATAGATTTTCTCTCATCTTTGATTTGTTTGAGTATTCCTCATGATTGGATACAGATTATGCAGTTTGGAATATATTTACATATTTTACCCTTCTCAGTTAATCACAACACTAGGACAGATGATGTCATTTTATTCCATTTTGGTGACGTTAACATTGATATTTGGTTAAGGTTGTCAGTATCGTCCAACCAAACACACTTAAACTCACAGTCCAACTCACCTGGATTTAATACTTCCTGCAAAAGTCTGCAAACCTTGTGAAATTGTGAGACATCTCAGTAAAAGGGTTTTAAAAAGAGACTTTTGTTTTTAGCATGACTTAGAAAGTGTAGCTAAGTTATTAATTCCAGCATGACATTCTGTGGAGTTGTGGGGCGTGTGGAAGATGTCCGAAGTACATAATTACATGGTCTTCTGTCTTTGGCAACTAAACCAGAGCATTCAGAAGCCAATGGGTAGAGAAAGAAGTATTTTTTTAATTGTTTTCATTCCTAGTAACCCATGCTTTGTTTTCTTCTTTTTTTCCTTTCAATTTAGTCTCTATTGGTAAGAAGTTCTAATTTCCAAGTGTAGGGGATCCCTTCCACCTGGGACACAGTGCCTGAAACTATGGCTGCTACTTGATTATTTGTGGATGGCCCTGCCTATAGGCCAGGAAGTAGAGAAAAGAGTAGCTCTAGTGGCAGAAATACGTGACCCAGATGATCATGAGGAGATATGTTGCTGCTGCATTTTGGTTGGTGGGGAAGGGTAGCAAATGCTTGGAACCAGGAGTTTAATGCAGACCTCTTGGTGTTTCTAATTTCTGGTGATTCTCAATAGGCAAATATAGCTTTGAAATACTGGAAAGGGCATAGAAACCCAAGGTTTTAGTCCCTTCAGGGATGAAGATGTAGAAATTTGCCTTGGCATAAAACCTAAACTAGCAGAAACCCCAGCTATGGGAGAAGAGAATCTACAATAGGAAGTAGAACAGGGAGACGGTGGTTTTCATTTGTGGCCTCAGGATCGACTACAGCAATGGGTTTGTATATTGTCCCATTAACCTTCCTGTTGCAAGTTGTCTTTTTTTATCACAGAATTTGTGACTGGCTTCTAACTTAAAAAGGCCATGAAAAGCTAGAGTTAATAAAATGTGGAACAGCACTGGGTTCGGATCTTGTGGTTGGTAAAATATACCAGATGGTGACATAAATTTATAGTGAAAACTTATTCCATTACTCAAAAATATATATTGAGAAGGTGCTTGGCATTGTACCGTGCACTTAACACCCATCAAAATTTTATAGTCTCTTTCAAGGCAAAGTTCAAATCTAGATGCAAAGAGAGTCATGTAAAGATACTTATACAATTTTCGAGAAGTCATTTTAGAGACATATCTCAGTTTCTGTGTCAATGCAGATGAGAGTTTTTATCTCTATCTCATGCAAGTAAGACCTATAATTCAATTTACCATTGCTAGAAATATGGATCAACTCTCAATAAAAGGAAGACCTGCTTTTCCCCAGCTTGTGGCTAATAAATGAGTAACATTAATTTTTTAAAAAATTGCCTGACAAGAATGAGGTACGTTTTATTTTACACTTGCATTAGAAAGGTGAGTGATATCGTGTCAGACATACATTATTGTTAAGCTTCAGAAATTGATTTTACTAAGTGACATTTTAAATTATTCTCTTATCCTGTATCAAAGGTTCCAGTGTAAGACACACTTTTGTTTTGGTATTTCCTACCCTGAGGTTTCTAGCAAGCTAAAACATACTATATTGTTAATAACAACTCATGGTCTGGAAGCACATGGTGCTGAGCCTTTCTCTCTGTAGTCTATCTCTCTTGTTGAAGTTGAACACAATTCTATAGCTCCGTGAGTGTTAGGATCTGGAGATAGACCTGAAACTTCTCTGGGTAGCTCCATAAGGCTCAGTGGATCCCTTAGTTATAGTCCTGCAACTCCCGAAGTTCTTCCACCCTACCACCATCTTTTAGAGAAGTTGTAAATCTAACACATCACAACAAGCTAGGTATCATGGTAATTGTGATATAAATTATAAGTCAATGACTGTTAAATTTAAAGTGAAGAAAAAGTACTTGCTCAGTAAAAAGTATTCATAAATAACTTACACTAAACTTCTGACACTATGTTAAATGCTACTGATAGTGAGGGGAATAAGTCATTAATCTTTTCGTGGGATATTTGGCCCAGAGGTCCTGACAGTATAACTGGTACATATGCTATGAACTGCTGTATTGTGAAAATTAAGAAGGTCCTTTGATAATGCAAATGAAAGATCTTTTGACTTGATCTAGGGCAAACCTGTACCTATTATTTAACTAGTTGATTATCAAAAAATACAAACTAATTAACAACAGATTACACTAACAGATTATCCCTAATTCCTACTAGTATTGATGACTTTCAATACATTTTAAAGTCCAGACTTATGATATTAACAAAGGACTGACTGAAGGAAATTCAATCTTTGCATTCATTTGTATATCCACAATTTAACACTTAAATGAGAAAGAATAATAGAGAACTTTATACCAGGATCACAATGATGTCAACATTGTAACCTTATAAAATTGTATTTACTGGAATTTCTTTTCTTGTTATTTCCTTGATCCTATGAGGTATACTATATGAAACAACTAGAAACATTCATTATTTTTATTATAGAGATGCTACTGGGAATGTCATAAATTATAAAAATGCTTATATTGGTTAGAACTCATGCAAAATGACACCTCTCCCATCTCAATATTAGGAATCTTGGGCCTATCCAGAACAACTTGTTTTGATTAAGATTTGGTGAAACTTATAATTTAGAGTTCTTTCTTTTTGTAGCCGAAATGGTTGAAGGAAAATTTAAATCTCACTTGTAGCAGTTTTTAAGCAGCATAGCATAAATTATCTTTGAAGTTTTGAGTTTTTATTTATTTATTTTTTTTTTAAGATTTTATTTATTTATTTGACAGAGATAGAGACAGCCAGCGAGAGAGGGAACACAAGCAGGGGGAGTGGGAG
>NW_023179745.1:4811-4996 GCF_002007445.2 Ailuropoda melanoleuca
GCTCAGGTCATGATCCCAGGGTCCAGGGATTGAGCCCCACATCAGGCTCCCTGCTCAGCCGGAAGTCTGCCTCTCCCTTTCCCTCTGCCCCTCTTCCTCCACCACCAGTTGTGCTCTAGTGCTCTCCCTCTCTCTCAAATAAATAAATTAATAAAATTTATAAATAAAATAAATTTTATTTTATT
>NW_023179745.1:5096-23884 GCF_002007445.2 Ailuropoda melanoleuca
TAATTGTGATATAAATTATAAGTCAATGACTGTTAAATTTAAAGTGAAGAAAAAGTACTTGCTCAGTAAAAAGTATTCATAAATAACTTACACTAAACTTCTGACACTATGTTAAATGCTACTGATAGTGAGGGGAATAAGTCATTAATCTTTTCGTGGGATATTTGGCCCAGAGGTCCTGACAGTATAACTGGTACATATGCTATGAACTGCTGTATTGTGAAAATTAAGAAGGTCCTTTGATAATGCAAATGAAAGATCTTTTGACTTGATCTAGGGCAAANTAATGCAAATGAAAGATCTTTTGACTTGATCTAGGGCAAACCTGTACCTATTATTTAACTAGTTGATTATCAAAAAATACAAACTAATTAACAACAGATTACACTAACAGATTATCCCTAATTCCTACTAGTATTGATGACTTTCAATACATTTTAAAGTCCAGACTTATGATATTAACAAAGGACTGACTGAAGGAAATTCAATCTTTGCATTCATTTGTATATCCACAATTTAACACTTAAATGAGAAAGAATAATAGAGAACTTTATACCAGGATCACAATGATGTCAACATTGTAACCTTATAAAATTGTATTTACTGGAATTTCTTTTCTTGTTATTTCCTTGATCCTATGAGGTATACTATATGAAACAACTAGAAACATTCATTATTTTTATTATAGAGATGCTACTGGGAATGTCATAAATTATAAAAATGCTTATATTGGTTAGAACTCATGCAAAATGACACCTCTCCCATCTCAATATTAGGAATCTTGGGCCTATCGAGAACAACTTGTTTTGATTAAGTTTTGGTGAAACTTATAGTTTAGAGTTCTTTCTTTTTGTAGCCGAAATGGTTGAAGGAAAATTTAAATCCCACTTGTATCAGTTTTTAAGCAGTATAGCATAAATTATCTTTGAAGTTTTGAGTTTTTATTTAAAAGCCAGTTAGTGGGGTGCCTGGGTGGCTCAGTCAGCTAAGCATCTGCCTTCGGCTCAGGTCATGATCCCAGGGTCCAGGGATTGAGCCCCACATCAGGCTCCCTGCTCAGCAGGAAGTCTGCCTCTCCCTTTCCCTCTGCCCCTCTTCCTCCACCACCAATTGTGCTCTAGTGCTCCCCCTCACTCCCAAATAAATAAATGAATAAAATTTATAAATAAAATAAATTTTATTTTTTAAATTTATTTATTTATATAAAAAATAAATGCCAGTTACTTAGCATATAGTTTAGTATTTATTTCAGGAGTAGAATTTAGTAATTCATCATTTACATATAACACACAGGGCCCATCACAACAATTGCCCTTCTTAATACCCATCTCCCATTTAATCCATTCCCGTGACCACTTCCCTTCTAGCAACCCTCGCTTTGTTCTCTATAGTTAAGAATCTGTTTTATGGTTTGCCTCTCTTTTTTTTTCCCTTATGTTCATCTGTTTCTTTTCTTAAATTCCACATATGAGTGAAATCATGTGGTATAAATTTGTTTGTGAATTTTATAATTAGATTATATTTTCTTGTTCATATTTTGCCTAGGCTCTATTTCTACCAGTTTGTATCTTTTTCTATTTTACCACCAGAATTCTTGCAAACTGTCAATTCAACAGTTAAATGGGTGGCTGGGTAATATATATAAATGATAAGCAGTAAGTAAAAAACAGATTTGAGTTGCCTACAAGATGACTTAGAGAGGCCTCCAAATAAGATGGGAATGAATAGCAGGATGGCTTTAAGTGGATGAAACCCCCTTGAAGAAATGAGCAGTCTAGGGTGGAAGAATAAAAGGATTAAAAATGACTTAAAAAGTATCTCGAGGGGCGCCTGGGTGGCACAGCGGTTAAGCGTCTGCCTTCGGCTCAGGGCACGATCCCGGTGTTATGGGATCGAGCCCCACATCAGGCTCCTCCGCTATGAGCCTGCTTCTTCCTCTCCCACTCCCCCTGCTTGTGTTCCCTCTCTCACTGGCTGTCTCTATCTCTGTCAAATAAACAAATAAAATCTTAAAAAAAAAAAAAGTATCTCGAACATGATCGTGGTCTTTTGTTTATGATCATAGAAATTTTTTTCATTCCTTCCCAATTTATCACCACAGAACCTATGGGAGTCACCTTACAAATACACAAACTCCAAAGTAGTTTAATAATTCTAGATGCCCTCATTCAAAATATGAAAATATGAATGTGCTCTTATCATATACAATTGTTAAAGTTTTACCAAGTTGTAAAGACCTCTATTTATGCTGATATTCACATAAAGTTTTTTTTTCCAAGACCTTCAGATTATTCAGGTTATTTATTTTAATAGTCCATTAATAGTGTACTATTCTCACGATTTTTAATTGTTGTTATTTTGGCATCCAAGGGCATTATTTAGTTTCTAACTGAGTGATATATGAAGGATATGGATCTTGCATAATGGTTAGTTGTTTTGGAAAGGATTTCCCAAAATAAACATGGTCAATAAGAATGCTTCCCTGGGCACTTATAATGGGAAAAAAGACTTAATGGGTACAGAAATGTCTTGAACTAATGAATACAATTAATTTGGGCAATCAGTATTTTCTTCCTCGTGAACTGAGAAATGCAGAAAGACATTCTTAAAAAAGAAAAAAAGAGTGTGAAATATGTGTAGAAAAAAAAAGATAATGTGAAACCAAAAGGTCTGAAGGAATTCAGGTAGTATATCTCACTTGCCTTTCCCTTGGATCCCTTGAAACAATAAGCGTTATAATGGCTCTCTTTTGCATTAAAATTTTTGCATGAAACCCAAAGATTTAAAATTTAAGTGTCACCTGTTTGTGGGTTTTTTTTAAAGTTTCATTTGTTGCTGCCAATTTGTTGTATTATCTGAAAATCTGCTACAGTTCTCCTTTTTGATAGTATTTCTGCCATGCATAGTGACTGGAGAATAGAAGGATAAATATGTGGGTAAAGCACCTAAGTGAACCCCTTCTCCATGTTAGTTACCCTTGATGTTNCCTTGTTGTCCAGCTTCAGGACCTTATACAAGCCCTGCCTGAGCTCCTTGTTCTTGAGTGCATACACCATGGGGTTGAGGGCAGGAGGAATGACATTGTGTAGTACATTGAGTAGAACTGGGATGAGGGGAACCGTCATGGCTGCACTATGGGTGATGGAAATGACAACAATGATAGTGTAAAAGAACAAAATTAGGATGAGGTGAGAAGTGCAGGTACTTAGGGCTTTGGATGCAGCTTCTGCTGAGTTCAGCTTTAGCACCGAGTGAAGAATCAAAGAATATGACAAGAAAATCAAACCCAGGTCACTCCCCATCATCATCCAGGCCAGAAATAGCTGGTAGATGCTGTTGATTGTCCTGTCATCACAGGATAAGCGAGTGACTCCAAGATTAGTACACAGGCAGTGCTCAATTTGGTTCTGTGAGCAGTAGTGCCTCTGTGCAGCCAACACAGGCACTGGGATGGTAGTTAGGGTATTTCTGAGTGCCATGACCACAGTTGTCTTGACAACAAAAGATTCAGTAATTATTGATGGATAGTGTAGAGGTCTGCAAATGGCTACATATCTGTCTATAGCCATGCAGACAAAGATACCTGACTCCATGGTCACAAAGCAATGTACGGCATACATCTGAGCAAAGCACTCAGGGAGACTGATGGCCTTAGCACTGAACCATAAGATGGCCAAAATCTTGGGCATGATGGTGGTGGCCAGTCCCATGTCTACCACAGCCAGGATCCCCAGGAAATAGTACATAGGTTGGCGCAGTGTGGCCTCTTGTTTGATGGTCACCAGGATAAGGATGTTGGCAGTGAGAGCTAAGAGGTAGAGCAGAGCCAGGGGCAGGGAGAGCCAGTGCTGCCAGGCGTGAATGCCTGGGAATCCCATCAGAATGAACTCAGAGACTTGGAACTTAGAGATGTTGGAATTGTGTGAGATCCTGCAACATCCTTTCACTAGGAGAAAAAAATATACTCAAAGTTACTCTCAGATAGTATTTGGTTAATGATTTTGAAGTGGAAGATTCTTCATCTTCATTATTCTGATCTTGCCACTGACATTTATTGGACATTTCTAATGACAGGAACCATGATGCATCTGTGCCCTGGACGTTAGTTTTTCTACCAACGTCCCTCTTTTATCCTTATTCTCACAAAGAATGAAAGATTACATACTTCAAAAAGCAAAACTTTTTGGAAACAGCAAAACAATACAAGCCAAGCTAATTAATAAGAATGTTCTTTGAAGATCATTCTGGTGTCATTACAGACTCAGGCAGGAATAGATAGAAACAGCAACTGCTGTTTCCAAAACGTTTTGGGGATCAAGAAATCTTTCAAAGAGGAAAACAAATGCTCTTGAATATGAAGCATGATTAGGATTCTGACAGATCAGCGATCTGTTCTGTTGTTTGCTCTTTCCTACCCACATCATGCTGGTAATTTTAGCTTTGTGCTTTGGCAACCCTCTGATCTATTTTGTGTCCTCCCACCACCAAACCCAGCTTCAGTTAGTATGTTCTTCAGAAGGACTCAACTCTCTGAAAGGATAGAGAACCATGCCTTAAATCTTCTTAGTCTGACATAATTGGAAAAGTGGCAGGCTTTGTAGGTAAGAAATACATTCGCAGATGGATCAATCTCTTTTTTGTATTCTAACGTCATGGTATTGTAAAAACCTACCGATGTTCTTGAATCAGCCACAATTTAACCATACTGTTAATATTTGGACATTTTGTATTGATATTTGTATTTGCAGTGTCTAGCAAGTCATCATGCAATCATGCACATACTAGGTATCAAAAGATATTTTTGAGTGAATAACAGATTAATGGAAAAAGGAATTAAATTTCCTAATAGACTTTAAGAACTATTATGCTGTAGTCTAAATATTATTTTGAAATAGAATAGATTAGAATAGAAATAGAACTGTGAAGTACTGCTTCAATAGAAGCTTAAAATCATAAAAAAATCCTCTTTCATAAAATAGATAAAGAAAATCCTAAAAAAGCAACGATAAAACAGAGAAAAAAAAATTTTTGGATTGGGCAATAAAGGTCAGTTAAATAAACAATACCATTAATTGGTCATATTACATAGTGATTTTTATATACATATATGTAATTAAAGTATACATATATAATTTACATTTTTAAAAATAGACATATAAAACAATACACAAATTGTGCACAGATGTTTTCAGGAAACAAAATACATGCTAACACATCCAACACATAAGCCAAAACTTTGAAGGAAATATCAATGTCAGACAAAATAGAAAACAAATGCATAAATTTTGGATAAAGATCACTTTTGAGAAACAACAGATGACATACTTGTAGAGTACAATTAGAGTTGGTTGTACCAAGTTATTTCATCACCAGTTTTAATACATTTTCCCATAAGCAAAATAACAGAAAGTACTGAAATTATCTTTTTCACTTTATTAGCACATGTAAACAATTTTAAAAAGAGGAACTTGCTTAAGTATTTCCCAACTTAGTAGCTGATTTTTTTTTTTTTGAGATTTTATTTATTTATTTGAGAGAGAGAAAGAGTGAGAGCCTGAGCAGGGGGAGGGGCAGAGGGAGAGGGAAAAGCAGACTTCCCACTGAGCAGGGAGCCAAGGAGGGGCTCCATCCCAGGACCCTGAGATCCAGACCTGAGCTAAAGGCAGAAACATAAGGGACTGAGCCACCCAGGTGCCCCATTAGCTGATTTTCAATTTCCTGTTTGGCAACACTGGTGTGGACTAAAAACTAATCATTGAAAGACTAACAAAGGCCTTGTAATCTGTGTTATTGACAAAAGAAAAATATGAGTTTACAATATAAGACTCTGTTTCCTTACATACCAATATTGTCATCAAGTTTCTTTTTATCAAGTTTATAAATTTCTACTTAATGTTTGTATACAAGATTTTATTTTTCACTTTTTTTGGATATTATCATTAAGGAATAGAACTGTTACAATTCATATATATGTATATATACATATATATTTACACACACATATAAAAGATAACTGTGAAAATAAGATAAACTTTGAAATATATTATTGATAAAATATTTCACTAGTGTATACAAATTGTTAAAGTTTTTGAAAAAATAGAATCATTCCTCATTTCTCCCTCTCAATTTTTTGATCAGTTGACTCTTGACTCTATGTGTTCACGCAACTGAAGAAAATAGAAAAATTAAGGAAAGCTAGATTGAAAGTAGGAATTATGTCTGAAATTGCTTGTGCTCCATTCTTAAGAATATATCTCCTATATGTGAGAAAAATAACCTAGTCGTGTCCCCCATGTTTCTTTTTGGTAGTTCTAGTGTTGATTGCTAAAACTGGTTTTATTGTTATGAGATGTTATGTTCATCTTCAATACATTTGCAAAACTCTCAAGATCCAGGTTAACACCAAGTAATAGAGTATTAATGACAATTTGTTTCAGGCTTTTTCCAAAACAAACGTAAATGATTTAAATATATTATAATTTAATTTTTCTGCAAAGAAAATGGACTCATGCTATGGGTGGGCAGGTGTATTAAAGTAGTAATATTAACAAAGGGATATCGCCACTTATAATATATAATTTTATATGGTCTGTTGTCTATTCTCTTCGCCAAACCCCATAAAGAGTAAGTTTGTTTTCTCACTAGATTGTCCTCAATGTAAACTCATGTTCTTTCCATATGACAGTGGGTTCCTCCACGTAGGTTTTATTATCTAAAGTGGAGGAAACACAGTCACAAATAAATCTGTCTAGAAATGAAGCAAGTAAATTAGGTTCTCATTGTGAGACAATAGGAGGGCAAGTAAAAAGCAAGAGTGTTCTGACCAGGACTGAGATCTATTCTGTAGCTATTCTATTTTTTCTTGTCATGAAGGTGATTAATATGGGACTTCCAGAAACAATAATTCCTATTTGTTTAGGAAAATAACATAGATTTCATTATCACAATGGAAAGTTACACGAAATTGCCATCTGAGGATTGGGGAAATAAACATTTTCAAGAAAACCCAATCTTTTACAACATTTATGTCATCAAGTGGGTGGATGGACATAAACCTGAATTTCTGAGAATATAATAATCAGTCAACTCATGTGCACTCAAATCCTCTTTCCTTTTTATCAGAGCTTCTCTCCAATTCAACTTAGAATTAACAACAATAACAAAAATCCTATTATTGCTCCCACTTTTTAGTATTCTTTTAATACCTTGGTTTCTGGACAGCAAAATGGTGAACTGAATGCCATCTGGTCCAGGTGTTCAGGGTATTGGTAAAAAATATCACAATTCTATAATATATGTACATGCACAGCCCTAAATCCCTTGATATCTATATTATTTAGCTGAATCTTTAAAGAAAAATGTCTGTTATATATCCCAAGTGGCTATTGTACCACATTAGGGACACAGGTGCTGTTATGAGACTCTAGTCAAACCTTACCTGAGTAGGAAAATGGAAGCTTTAACTTCTTGTCACCTGTAAGATGATACATAAATGAAAATTTTATATGCATGTATCTATATCTGTTTGCTGTGTATGAGAATTATATACGGGGAGGATCAGAATAAATACAGCAACATTTAATGAATGCTACCAGCTTTAATACTGATTGAAGAGTTGTGTTTCTTTCTCTATCAGGCAGGTGAGACACAAGTAGAAAGTACTTACAACGTATCAGAATGTTGCAATCACTCACATACACATTCATTCATATGTTTTTTATTTGACTTTTTAAAAATAAGCTTGATGATGAATTTTATGGCATTGTAGAAATTAAACAAAAGTTTGGGTTAATTAAGCTGATATATTAATTTAGGAATATTTAGGCACCCAGGTGTTTTTTGTTTTTGTTTTTGGAAGATTATTTATTTGAGAGAGAGAAAGAGAGGAAGTGAGCTGGGTGAGAGGCAGAGGGAGAGGGAAAGAAAGAATCCACAAGCAGTCTCCCCACTGAGCACAGAGCCTGAAGTGGGGCTAGGTCCCAGGACCATGAGATCATGACCTGAGCCGAAACCAAGAGTCAGCTGCACAACTGACTGAACCATCCAAGAGCTCCAAGGAACCCAAATTTTGAGATAATAATGATGAAAGTGCTTATAGGGGAAATAACAAAATACGTTATTTTAGTTTTATATTCTTTTAATATATTAATAAAAATACTGCCTGTGTATTTTTATTAATTGGAAAAATAAAAAATGCATTTTGGAGATAATTTGAACTCAAATTAAAAAGAGTACAGGTAACTTCTGATACATTTCTTCACAAACATTTGCTATACACGTTTTTGAAAAAAAACTTAGACAATATAATATTAAAATATAAAGTCTGCAATTTTCAATTGGTGTTGTATAGAAAGCATATCAAAACAAGTTATTCAAAAAATAAGATTATTCAGTAATACACAATTAAGTAAAAGTGTATCATATGTATTACACGATTTCTTTATCCATTTTCCTATTCTTGGATATATATGTTCTTTACATGCAGGAAATGATACAATAAGTATCCATGTAGAGAACACTTTGACAGTGTTTTTAATTTTACTTTATATTTTATTGAGGTGAAAATTCACATACCATAAAATTAAACATTTCACCAATTGAAACATAAATTAAGTGGCTGTGAAACCATCAGCACTATATAATTCTGGAACATTTTCATTACCTCAAAAGGAAACTTCATAAACATTAATCAGTCACTCCCTATTGCCCTGTCTCTCCTGCCCTGGGCAATAAGTAATTTGCTTTCTAATTCAGTAGACTTAGCCAGTTCTGAACACTTCACATAAAATCATACAAGATGTAGATATGAGATGTAGCCTTTTGTGTCTGTCTTTTTCACTTAGCAGAATGTTTTTTAAAGTTCATATCTATAACACCAGGTATAAGTACTTTATATTTAATGGATGATTAATTTTTTTATATGAATATATCTAATTTTCTTTTTCCATTTAAAAGCTGATGGACATTTGAGTTATTTTCAGGTTTTGGCTAATGATGCCATGAACATTCATGTACAAATTTTTAGTGTTATTCCTATTTTCACTTATTTTGGGTATATACTCAGGAGTTGAATTGTTATGTTAAATGGTAATTGTGCTTAACACTTGTTTGCCAGAGCTGTTTTCCATGTTTCTTGTATGATTTTACATTCGCACTGCAAAATACAAGGCCACCACTGTATCCACAAAATCCAATACTTGCTCACTTGATTAAAAAAATGTACAGCTATTTTAGGGGCTATAGGATGTCTTATAACACCACCCATCATCAGGTAAATACAAATCATGATTTTGATTTGAATTTGTCTAATGACTAAGGATGTTGAGCATCTTTCGTGTGGTTTGATGGCCATTACACATCTTCTTTAGAGAAATGTCTATTCAAATCCTTTGCCCATTTAAAAAGATATAAGACACATTAAAAATCAAAAAGACAAATGGCAGGAGTAAGTCCTATGTTATCAGTAAGCAAATTAATGTGCATGGACTAAATGCTCCAATTAAAAAGAAGACATTGGCAGATATCTGCTCTAACCATCGCTAGTCAACATTGTCTAGAAGTTCCAGCCAGGACAACGAGGTAAGGAAATTAGATGCATATTCCACTTGTCCTTCCCTTGGATTCCTTGAGATAACTGGCATCATTAGGTTATGACAAAGATCTTTCCTGAGTACTAAGATGTCAATTATTAGTTTCACCCCCCCTTTTTTTTTGAAGTTTCATTTTCACCACAGATTCCTTATACTAACTAAAAAGTTGCCAGTGTATATGTTCCCTATTTTTTCAGCCATGTGTAATGATTGATGAATATAATGGAAAGATACGTGGGAGAATTATCTAAGTGAGCACATTCTCAGTGTTAGTTACCCTTGTTGTCCAGCTTCAGAACCTTATACAAGCCCTGCCTGAGCTCCTTGTTCTTGAGTGCATACACCATGGGGGAGGGCAGGAGGAATGACATTGTGTAGTACATTGAGTAGAACTGGGATGAGGGGAACCGTCATGGCTGCACTATGGGTGATGGAAATGACAACAATGATAGTGTAAAAGAACAAAATTAGGATGAGGTGAGAAGTGCAGGTACTTAGGGCTTTGGACGCAGCTTCTGCTGAGTTCAGCTTCAGCACTGAGTGAAGTATCAAAACATATGATAAGAAAATCAAACCCAGGTCACTTCCCATCAGTGTCCAGGCCAGAAGTAGCTGGTAGATGCTGTTGATTGTCCTGTCATCACAGGATAAAAGAGTGACTCCGAGATTAGAACACAGGCAGTGCTCAATTTGGTTCTGTGAGCAGTAGTGCCTCTGTGCAGCCAACACAGGCACTGGGATGGTAGTTAGGGTATTTCTGAGTGCCATGAACATAGTTGCCTTGACAACAAAAGAATCAGTAACTATTGAGGGATAGCGTAGTGGTCTGCAAATGGCTACAAATCTGTCTATAGCCATGCAGACAAAGATACCTGACTCCATGCCCACAAAACAATGTATGACATACATCTGAGCAAAGCACTCAGGGAGACTGATGGCCTTAGCACTGAACCATAAGATGGCCAAAATCTTGGGCATGATGGTGGTGGCCAGTCCCATGTCTACCACAGCCAGGATCCCCAGGAAATAGTACATAGGTTGGCGCAGTGTGGCCTCTTGTTTGATGGTCACCAGGATAAGGATGTTGGCAGTGAGAGCTAAGAGGTAGAGCAGAGCCAGGGGCAGGGAGAACCAGTGCTGCCAGGCGTGAATGCCTGGGAATCCCATCAGAATGAACTCAGAGACTTGGAACTTAGAGATGTTGGAATGTGTGAGATCCTGCAACATCCTTCACTAGGAGAAAAAAANCTGGAACATCCTTCACTAGGAGAAAAAACAATATTCAAAGTCACTATGCTTAGCAGACTCTCAAACAGTATTTGGAAAGAAGTTACCATGTTCATGGTTTTGAAATGGAGGGTTCTTCATCTTCATTCTTCTGATTCTGCCACTAACATTTACTGAACATTTCTAGAGAAACGGGAACCATGGTAGCGCATTCTCCATGTTGCCTCAGACATCATCCTAAAACTCCATAAGGCAGGACACATTATTTACACCCTCTCGTAATTGAAGAATTACACATTAGAATTGTCAGGAACTTGATCATTATCTTCCATCTGGTAAATCATGGAACCTGGAGAAAAGAATAATAATCTGACACCACAGCCTGGCCTCTTCAGTTTGGTTATCCTAAGGGGTTGCTTTCGTTAGAGACTGAAGCTTTAGTAGGGGAGTAGAGATGTTTATGCATTGAGACACTAATACTCAGATCAGAATGTAGGTCATTGGAGATAGCATTGTTTTTATTCAAGTCCATGAGAATGTTTGAACTACTCATGAATATTATTTAATTTTAATTAAAATGTCTGAGGTAAGTTGCTATACCCTCCTTTTTTTGTGTGAGGAAATGGATGTCCAGAATTGCTAATGACCTGCTCAAATCCAAATAACTATAACAAAGAGAAATATGCTTCACAAATCTCAGTATTCTTAAATCTAGTTGATTATGGTTTCCCCTTGTTAACATACTTTTTCTTCTTGGAGCTGTGCAGATACTCACACTATAATGAATAAAGTGAATATTTAAAGAAAATGAGTTTGAGGTAAATGTTTTTAAACCAAATTATTAAGTCATTACAATATATCTAAGCCAATTCCTTGATTTAAGCATTTCTTCAGTTTTAATGTGAAAAGTGAAACAGATTTGCATGATGTACTTCTGCTAAATACGTGCAATTTATTGTTTGTTTCCTTACAATACTGGAAACATTAAGGACTTACTATAAATACCTAGGATATTTGAAAAATAATTTGGTCAAAATTCTAGCAGAGGATCAGTGGATGTAGACTTGAGGGATATATTCCTTCTAACGCAAGTAAAAACTTTGTTATAATGAAGAAAGGTAGATTCAAGGTGATGTGTGTGTGTGTGTATGCTGCTTAATATATATTATTTTCATATGATATTAATTTCATATTTTATAGCTTGCTTTTTAATCTTTAATTTGGGTCTATTTGTCAAATATCATGCAAGCTTTCGCTATTAATTCACACTTAATGAGAAGTCTTTGAAGCTGATTTGAATCTGCAGGTGATGATTGAGTCTCAGCAACTGGGAGGATTTACTTTGAGTCCCTGTAAGGACCTCTTGCTTCATTGGTGACATCCTTAGTTATCAGTGTTTACAGGTCTTTACTCAGCGAAATTTTTCAGAAAAGAATCCACAGATGTACTTCCCGGAGGAATATGTGACAGGCTTCCAGTGTTCTTGGAGTTGAGTGGTAGGACACTGTGGGTCTCACACTTCAATATGAATATTGGGCTCAACCCTCTCATTTTCTATGATGTCTCATCCTTGGCCCACTTCACAGCTGATGTATTTGCCTTTATAGCACATATTAATGTTTCTTCCCATAATAAACAGTCATCATAAGATGATAATTAATATTGTTTAGAGTAGTGGATGAGTCAGGGATATCAAGTTGTTCTTTATGCAGTTTTTCTACCTACATTTCTCTTTTATCTTTATTCTCACTGAAGAATGAAAGATTTGATACTTCAAGGGGCGCCTGGGTGGCGCAGTGGTTAAGCGTCTGCCTTCAGCTCAGGCGTGATCCCATCGTTCTGGAATCAAGCCCCCCATCGGGCTCCTCCACTGGGAGCCTGCTTCTTCCTCTCCCACTCCCCCTGCTTGTGTTGCCTCTGGCTGGCTGTCTCTCTATCAAATAAATAAATAAAATCTTTAAAAAAAAAAAAAAGAAAGATTTGATACTTCAAAAAGCAACCCTTTTTGGAAATAGCAAAGCAACACAAAGCAAACTAATTCCGAATGCTCCTTGAAGTTTGTTCTGGTGTCATCACAGATACATGCAGGAGGATAGAAAAGGCAACTAAGCTAAATTTTGGAGGAGCTCAGGAAATTTTTCAAAGAGGAAAAGACAAATGCTCTTGGACATGAAGCATGATTAGGATTCTGCCAGATCAGCGATCTGTTTCATTACTGTTTGCTCCTTCCTACCCAGACCATGCTGGTAATTCCAGCTTTGTGATTCGGGAACCCTCTGATCTATTTTGTGTCCTCCCACCACCAAATCCAGCTTCAATCATCATCTTCTTCAGGAGGACTCAACTCCCTCTCAGAGAGGATAGAGAACCACCCCTTAAATGTTCTCAATATGTCATACTGGGAAAAGTGGCAGACTCTGTAGGTAAGGAATACATTTGCCAATGGATCCATCTCTGTTTTATTTTAACATCACGGTATTGTCAAAATGTACTGATGTTCTTCAACCAGCCACAAGTTAACCAAACTGTTAATATTTGAACATACTGTATTGATATTTGCATTTGCAGTGTCTAGCAAGATGCTGTGCACGTATTAGATGTCAACAGATATTTTTGAGTGAACAGATTATTAGTGTAAAAATGAGTCAAATTTCATAATAGACTTTAAGCATTCTTATATGTAGTCACACTATTGTTTTTTGGAGAGCATAAAGGAATGACTAAAGGAAACAGAAGTATAATGTCTACTTCATATATCAATAGAAAACCTGAATTTCAAAAAAAAATCCCCCTCATAAAATAGAAAAAAGAAATATCAAAAAAAGCAGAGAAAAAATAAGGCATCAGGCAAAGCAAACATTTTGGATCGGGCAAAAAAGGGCAGTTAATTAACATATACTACATAGGGGTCAGAACTCACAGTGATTTTATATACCAATTTATGCTATAGATATATGCATTATGCTATATATATGCATATATATAAATTTGCATATATATGCATATATATAAATAAAATATGTTTTTGAACAGTATATAAGATGTGCAAACAAACCATACACAAAGTATGCACAGACTCTTGGCTAACAAAAATCACTCTAGCACAGTAAATACATACCCCGAAACTGTTAGGAAATATTAATGTCAGACAAAATAGAAATCAAGCAAGCAAATTTTGGATCAAGATCACTTTTGAGAATCAATAGATGACATACTTGATAGTACAGTTAATGCTGTTTGTACAAAACTGTTTCATTTCCAGTTTTGATATGATTTTTCACAAGCAAAATAACAGGAAATTCTGAAATGAATGCTTTTCACTCTATTAGTCCATGGTAGAAAATTCAAAAGTGGGGAATTAAATATATTGCAATTTATTAGCTAATCTTCAGTTTCGTGTAGCAGTACTGTTGTGGACTGAAGCTAGTAATTATAAGACTAACAAAATCTTTGTAATGTGCAATATAGGCAAAATAAGAATATGAGTTTACAATATTAGAGTCTGTTTCCTTACATACCAAAATAGTCAATATTTCTTTCTGTCAGTCTTGTAAATTTCTACTTATATTTGTATACATTGTATTTCTCATATTTTTTTCAAAATTTTCTTTAAGAAACAAAATTATCGTTAAGTCACAACTCATATGTGTATGTATATACGCATATTTATTTACACACATATATAATTGATTACTATAGAAATGAGATAGACCTTGAAATGCATTTATTGATGTAATCTGAGCTGTGTCAAAGATGTTGAAAAAATAGGATCGTTCGTCCTTTCTCCTTCTCAATATTTTTGAGTAGTTGACTCCTGGTGCCATGTGTTCATGCAACAGGAGAATGTAGACTACTTGTAAACTGAGAACAGGAAATATGTCTCTGAGATTACTTGTGCTCCATTCTTAAGAACATATTTCCTATATCTGAGATAAATATCCTACTTACATTCCTTGTGTTTCCTTTTGATAGTTTTACTGTGATTACTAAAATTGGTGTTATTGTTGTATGAGTCATCTACATTCATCTTCATTGCCATTGCAAAACTCTCAGCTAAAGATCCAAGTTAATACTGAGTAATATAGTATTAACTACAAATTATATTGGACTTTTTTTAAAACAAATTTAAGTAATATCAATACATTATAACTTAATTTTCCTGTAAGGAAAATGGACTGATATTATGATATGGGTGGGCAAGTATGTAGAAATAGTAACACCAACACAGTCTAATTTTACATCATCTGTTATCTCTTCTCTTTCCTAAACCCCATAAACAGTAACTTTGTTTCCTCACTAGACTGCCATCAATGTAAACTCATGTTCTTCTTTCAATCTGACTTTGGTTTTCTCCAAGTAGATTTTACTATCTATAGTAAAAGTACAGTCACAAATAGACCTCTCTAGAAAGGAAGCAAGTCAAGTTAGATTCTCATTCTGAGAACAAAAGGAAGGCAGGTAAAGAGCAAGAGTGTTCCGACCAGGACTGAAAACTTTTCTCTAACTTTTCTCCATTTTTTTCTTGTCATGTGTGTGATTCCTACCTGACCGACTTCTGCTACAAAAGGATCAGTGATTCCTAGTTGGTTAGGAAGATAACATAGATATTCGTAATCATCTGGCAAGTTACACTGAACTGTAATCTGAGAATTGGAGAACTAAACATTTTTAAGAAAAATCAACCTTTACAACATTTATGCCTTCAAATGGGCGGATGGAACAAACCTGTATTTCTGAGAATATAAGAATCCATTCATATACCCTCAAAGACTTGCCCCCATTTATCTTAGTACTAACAAAAACAATAAAAAATTTGATAAGTACCACTTTTGTGCTTCCTTAATACCTTAGTTTCTAGACAGCAAAACAATGAATTGAACACAATCTCGTCCAGGTGTTCAGGATACTGGTCAAAAACATTATGATTCTACCATATATGTACATGCACAGCCCTAAACCTCTAAATCCCTTGATATCTGTACCATTGAACTGACTCTTTAAAGATAAATGCATGTTATTTATCCCAAAGGGATATTGCACAACATTAGAGACACAGGTTCTGGTATAGGCGTCAAAGCAACCCCTAACCCAGGAGGCAAAGAGCAGAAGCTTTACATTTTCTTAAATAAAATAAACCTTTATACTTTTTATTAATATGTGTTTTACATAAACCTTCTGTAATTTAAGGTGTATAACATGATAATTTGATATATTTATATATTGTAATATCATAGTAGCAATAATTATCACCTATATGATGTGACATAATTACTTTTTCTTTTTAGTGGCTTGACTAATTAGATTGTTGTCCCTTAGCAAGTCTGTTATAAATGATGTAAATCAAGGGAGAGAAAAAGTAACAACTCAGGCTCTCGTGATTCTGACATCACCCAAGCTTTACATTCTTACTGCTTATGAGTTCATACAAAAATAAAAGAATAATTTCATATCCATATATCTATAGCTGTGTACTTGTGTGTGAAAAATAAATGTGGTCAGATGGGAATGAACACAAGCTAATTTAAATGAATATTAGCAACTTTAATATTTATTGAGTGTTTTGTTTCTTTCTGTATAAGGACATTTAGGGTACAAGTTGAAAGCATTTAACAATGTCTCAAAGTTTCAATTACTCTCACACACATTCATATGTACTTTTATTGGTTTCTTTCTTTTTCTTTTAAGTGAGGTTGATGATGAATATTATGGCATTGTAGAAATTCATCAAAAGTTCAGGCTTATTATGCATACATATCAAGTTAAGAATGTTTAGATACCCAAATTTTGAGATACTAACAATGATGGTGATGATAGAAATGATACTAAAACACAACTGATTTTAATAATAAATGACTTTAATTAGATAATAAGAGTCATGTCTGTATATTTTTATTAATTGGAAAAAGAAAACTAGTTTGGAGGAAGATAAATAGACCAGATAATATGTATTGTGTGATTTCATTTAGATACAGTTCACAAGCAGGCAAAACTAATTTTTGGTGTTAGAAATGAGAATGATGTTTAACTTTGAGTATGAAAGTCTGGGTAGTGATTGAACAAGGTATGATGAGTGCTTCTGAGGTGCGGCCAATGATTTAGTTCTCGACCTGAACGGTAATTACAAGGTGTGTCCACTTGGTAATATTTCATGAAATTGTACACTTATGATGTGTTGCTCTTTTGAGCATGCATATTATACTTCAGTAAAATATTTATTTAAAATAATATGTCTTTTTTTTTCTCTAAAGATTTTATTTATTTATTTATTTGACAGAGAGAGAGGCAGCGAGAGAGGGAAAACAAGCAGGGGGATTGGGAGAGGGAGAAGCAGGCTTCCTGCTGAGCAGGGCACCCGATGCAGGGGTCAATGCGCAGCTCCATGCAGGGCTCGATGTGGGGCTCCATGCGGGGCTTGATGCGGCGCTCGATCCCAGAACGCTGGGATCATGACCTGAGCCAAAGGCAGATGCTTCATGACCGAGCCACCCAGGCGCCCCTAAAATAATATGTCTTGAGCACACTCTCTGATCTCTCTGAAATGTGAGACATTTTCTTTCTTGCCTCCTATACTGCCTGTCTGTCCATGGCTTACAAAGTATATATACTTAATTTCTTTCCACAGTATGCTAAATTTAGTATCAATAATATGTATATTTGTACAAATTATGATCAAACAACACAGACAAGGTAATCATGAAAAAAATTAAAACCTCCATCTTGAAAATTCCTTTCATCTAGTTCCTTTCCAGAGACAACCTCTTAACGGTATTGTGTGTGTATGTATATGGCTTTTTTTCTTCTTTTCGGCGATTTCTTTTTTTACAGCAAGTTATACTTGAACTTTAATTTGACTACAAGCTACCCTGTTACAGACAATGAGGATTGTAACTCAGTTACAATATCTGTTACCTGTGTGTGATTTATAGATACTTATGTGTGAGTGATTTATGTATGTATGCGTGCATTGTGTACATAAATATATATAAATGTGTATCTATTTTACATATATATAACTATATATATAACTATATATAAATACATTACATGTGTGTCTGTAGTTTCTTTCTTTCCTACTACTTCCAACATCAATGTTAATCAGATATATTTTTAATTTCCTGTTTTTAAGATCATTACCACTAGATACGATTCTAGAAATCTTCCTAGATTTATCATTTGATTGCAACACCGAAAACTAATGAACAGTATTTGAATTACTGTGATTATACAAATATTGATATGATCCTTGAGTATGAATGTATATGACTTTACAAACAGGTCAGGATTACATTCCCTCCTGTATCGGCCCAATGTCACCATCCTTATTATTTTTGCAGGAAAACATTTCCAACACCAATACTTTTCAGAGATATCTGATAATGTATTTCACCCATAAAACGAAAGGATTTCCATGGAAAGGGGGCAAGCAGAAAATTAGAAAATTACTTTTATAACAGAAAAGAATGACTGATGGCAAAAATATGTAAGGGAAGAAAATAAAGTTGCAAAAATCTGACAGAAAGAGAAAAAACGCAAGGTAATATAAAATATGAATGAAAAATAAAGAAATATGGAAGTTCTGTTAGGGAAGGCAGAAGTCTCACTTTCAGAATTTACACTGAGAGTGAAAACTATTCAGGCAAAGGGAGAATTTTTCCAAACAACTATAAAATAATATTTCCTATAACAAAATTAAAAATTTGTATTTTAAGAAATAATGAAGAAATACCAATAAACGTCGAGAATTGTTTGTAAAAGACTCAAATTTGGACATACTGCTATGAAATTAAAGAACATAAAGATAATGAAGAAAACCATTAAAATATTCAAAACAAACATTAAAATGTTTAAAAAAATCATTTCATATTTCCAGAATTGAAAAGGATCCCTACCAATAAATATCGTTGCTAGAAGATCATAGCCATTTTCCTCCTTATGAAAATAAGTAACTATTAGACTACAATTCTGTAGAAA
>NW_023179746.1:0-576 GCF_002007445.2 Ailuropoda melanoleuca
GGGTTTAAGTCCATCTTTTTAGATTGAATTCCTTGCTTAGTTTAACTTCTGTCCCTATGTCATCTATTAGCAACTTAATAATAAATGTAACCACAGAAAAATATAGTTTTGACATAAATGCCTGTGGAATCATAATTCTGAATAGTGGAGAATACAGAGGAAGTTCTAAATGCAATTAGCACACAAAAAGAAAATAAAAACCTTATAAGCAATTGATTGAATGGTCCGTACATTCCTGTTTGGAAGGTACTCACCACCAGTATCACAGAGGCCACGTGTGTGCACGGGTGTTACACAATGCCTTTGTGCCAGCTGCCAGATTTGTCTTTCTGTAATGTCAGTCATTCTCTTTCTCTTAAGAAAATACGAATAACCCCCACTTCCCCAAGTCAAATAACTGAAATGCAAAGCCCTGTCTTCTCCCCTATTAGGTATATACACTTCCACGCTCTTGGACCTACACCCCCACTCCAGTCCTCTGCTGNCCCTCTGCTGCTATGGGTCCTTGGTTAGCCCCAAACACACATATCATAATGCTTCCTGCTCCTGTGTTATTGCTGCAGAAGATGATCTGAA
>NW_023179747.1:0-1835 GCF_002007445.2 Ailuropoda melanoleuca
GTCCACCTCAGACTGTCCAGACAACCTGACAGGACCATCCCACTGCAGTAAATCCTTTACCCACAGGCAGCGTTCCCACCAGAGGTCTCAGTAGAACACAGGCCACGATTTTCCACACCGGTTGGGCTGGTTGAACCCTCCCAGCCTTGCAAGAAGGGCGCCATCACCAACAGTGCCATCTTGTTCGTGTGAAGGGCCCGCAGTCCACAAGCTCTGCCAGCTCAGGCAGAAGCAAGCGAAGACAGGACCTGAGCTGCCACACCGGCTGCCCCACACGCAACTGACGATACACTGTCTATAAAATGCCTGCTGAGTCTCAGCTTGCTGTAAGTCTACTGTCATAGCTCACAGCAGAGTAAAGACAGCAGTCAGAAATGGGGATGATCAAAGGAGAGACAGGGAAATCATAAGAAGAAATCACAACAATGGATATAGGAATCTAGGTACTGGGGTAATCATATAAGAGGCCCTGAAGACATGCTTTGAATGATCCAAATAAAGTCACCACTCTGTTAACAATAATCTGTAAAAAGAAAGACTTCATTCAAAAATGGCTACAATTTTAAAAGATCTAGAATAAGGTTATAGTTCAGTTATCTGAAAAACTTACTGATATGAGGCTGAATAAATGAGGCCTTATAGGGTATCCCTTCAGACCTGCGCAAAGATCCTTGGGGAATCAGCAGTGCTTTTTAAGTGGTCGTGAAAAGCTCAGGTCCCTCATGGCCAGCACAAGCAGGGTTTCATCTCTCACGTCTCAGTGCCCATCAGCCAACATTCTAAGCTCTGAGCTGTCCACCCAACGCTCTAGTTAGAACCTGACCTCCACGGTTGTCTCATATGTTTACACTGACTTAAGCACACACACGTTGCTACCATTACTTTCTCTTTCAAAGACAGTTGCTTGTGACGGATCATGAAAACCCAGACTGGCAGGCCCCCTCACCACCAGAGGCCTGAACTGTAGGGAGAGCAGCTGAAGCCAAGGCAAGGCAGAAGCTATACTGAAAAAGAACAGCACACCACTGGCACAGAGAAGAGCAGGGTGACAGTTTTTGTGTTATTTTAGAACAGTTTGTGCTGATGAGCTTTTTGCTGTGGTAACATTCCTCTAAAAAGAACATTTTCTTCCTCCCCTCATTGACAAAGCAATCAGCAGAAAGTGAAAAAAGAAGGAGGAGGAGATGACAAAGATATCCAGGAATTTGTGGATCTTGGACCACATCACCTTCTTAACTGGTATGCCATCCATCCCCTAGTCCTGTGGCCAGGCCCCCGGAGAGAGATCGGGAAACCTCTAGGCCTCGTCTGCCTCCAGGAACACGGTTCTATTCTCAGCACAGGCAAATAAAATTTGGGTCCTTTGAGGGCCAGTGCCACTTCTAGATGCAACCCAAAGTTCAGATACCTTTATCATGGCTGCTGTCCTTGCTCAAGGACCTACAGTTGCCAGGTTCAACAAGTAGACATCCCGCAGCCAGGCTGCCTGGGCCCCCACTTTCCTTTCCAGGTTTTTGTCCTGCAGTCTTGCACCACAGTCGCTCTGTCCAACCAAACCCACCCATCACGCTCTTACTACCGCCACATCTGTGTTCATGCTGGCTCCCTACTTACTACTCAGGCCGCCCCATTCCTTCCACTCCACCCGAATGTCTACTTTTGCTCCAGGAAGTCTATTTTTGTCCTCTTATAAATTCCTCCGACATTATCTAATTCAACTGAACACAAGGATCCCCTCTGCTAACCAATCAGTAGAGTGCTGTATTCTACCTGCCCATCTTCAGTGACAGGCGTTCACTACATAACCTACCAAAGAAGCCACTTCTATGACAAGA
>NW_023179748.1:0-976 GCF_002007445.2 Ailuropoda melanoleuca
TTCCCCACCATAGATTAGATGTGCCTGTATATAAGTGAAATCATACAGTGTTTACTGTTTGGTATAAGACTACTTTCAGTCAGTGTATGGTTTTTCAGATTTCACCAATGTTGCATGTTTTGGTAGTTCCTTTTTATTGCGGAGTAGTTTTCCATTGTATGAATATACCATAGTTTATCAGTTTTCCTATTGCTAAACACCTGGCTGTTTTCAGGTTTTGGCAATTATAAATAAAGCTGCTATGAACATTCTTGCACAAGTCTTTTTGTGGTTATATATTTTCATGTCTCATAGGTAAATACTCAGGATTGGAATGACTGGATCAGAGGGTAGTTGTGTGTTCAATTTTATTAGAAACTGCCAGACCTTTTCTCAAAGTGGTTGTAGTGTTTTACATTCACAGCATTTCATCCACTTCCTCACTAACATTTGGTGTGTCTTCAATTTTCGCCAATCTGGCAGTTATGTAGTTTTTNTGGCAGTTATGTAGTTTTTTTTTTTTTTAACGCACTGTGGGATCCAGTGTATTTTAAACTCTTCAGTCTTTGTTCCTCCTTTTATCTTTAATTCCTGCTTTCCCTGCATAAACTGTACTCTTTCCAAAACAGACTGTTTATATATTACATTTATATTCCGGTGTACTTTTCATTGTTTGTGTTCTTCCCATGAGAGATAATAATAAATTGTTTTTTAAAGCCATGAGGTTTGGGGGTGGTTAGTTATTCAGCAATAAGTAACTGAAGTAGTGTCTAAAGTTGAGTTTTGAGCAATTTTGATTTCCTGTTGTCTAAACTCAGAGTAAGCCAAATTATACCATACATTTTATTCTTAGAGGATGAAACTTTAAAAATAATAATAAAGTTTGATATAGGCCCTCTCTCTCTGAAAATTTCAAAGAATTTTTATAAGCATCATTTTATTTATCCCTCTGATGCACTCATAAGACTCAAAAGAGGTATTTTACCCAATGAAAATA
>NW_023179748.1:9171-11551 GCF_002007445.2 Ailuropoda melanoleuca
CGAATGAGAGAGTGCACGCTCACCTACTTGTGGAGGGTGAGGGGAGGGGCAAGGGGAGAGGGAGAGAGAAAATCTTAAGCAGACTCCCTGTTGAGCTCAGTGAGGGGGGGGGTGCTCAATCCCAGACCCTGAAATCATGACCTGAGCCGAAATCAAGAAATCAAGAGTCTGTCTCTCAACATAATGAGCCACCCAGGTGCCCCTCTTTGATTTTTTTTACCTAAGGTGCAAAATGTGGTGTAGAGATAGTATTCAAGTTGAGGTCTGATTCTAAAGCTACTATATGCCATATTCTATCACACTTCCGTTGTTTTGTCCCTGCATGCGAGGGATGAGGACAGGTGAAATAGTATACTATCACAAAGGACAAATTGAGTAATTATTCAAGAATCCTATGTTTTAGCACCAGGCTGTGTGTATTTTGAATAATAAAAAGATGAGTTTCTGGAATTGCATGTTCAGATGTGGCAGCAGTTCTGAGTCACTGAAATACCTGAAAATCTGCCTTCTTAGTATCACCCAAGATCAGTTCAAATAATCTTCTTCTTCTTCTTCTTCTTTCTTCGTTTTCTGCTATGAACATTCTTGCACAAGTCTTTTTGTGGTTACATATTTTCATGTCTCATAGGTAAATACTCAGGATTGGAATGACTGGATCAGAGGGTAGTTGTGTGTTCAATTTTATTAGAAACTGCCAGACCTTTTCTCAAAGTGGTTGTAGTGTTTTACATTCACAGCATTTCATCCACTTCCTCACTAACATTTGGTGTGTCTTCAATTTTCGCCAATCTGGCAGTTATGTAGTTTTTNTTGTGGTTATATATTTTCATGTCTCATAGGTAAATACTCAGGATTGGAATGACTGGATCAGAGGGTAGTTGTGTGTTCAATTTTATTAGAAACTGCCAGACCTTTTCTCAAAGTGGTTGTAGTGTTTTACATTCACAGCATTTCATCCACTTCCTCACTAACATTTGGTGTGTCTTCAATTTTTGCCATTCTGGCAGTTATGTAGTTTTTGTTTTTGTTTTTGTTTTAACGCATTGTGGGATCCAGTGTATTTTAAACTACTCAGTCTTTGTTCCTCCTTTTATCTTTAATTCCTGCTTTCCCTGCATAAACTGTACTCTTTCCAAAACAGACTGTTTATATATTACATTTATATTCCGGTGTACTTTTCATTGTTTGTGTTCTTCCCATGAGAGATAATAATAAATTGTTTTTTTAAGCCATGAGGTTTGAGGGTGGTTAGTTATTCAGCAATAAGTAACTGAAGTAGTGTCTAAAGTTGAGTTTTGGGCAATTTTGATTTCCTGTTGTCTAAACTCAGAGTAAGCCTAATTATACCATACATTTTATTCTTAGAGGATGAAACTTTAAAAATAATAATAAAGTTTGATATAGGCCCTCTCTCTCTGAAAATTTCAAAGAATTTTTATAAGCATCATTTTATTTATCCCTCTGATGCACTCATAAGACTCAAAAGAGGTATTTTACCCAATGAAAATAAATAACTACTTCAAGGTTGAAAGAATTCAGTTGCATGACTGGAAAAATCTTTGACTCATTAAAGGTGTGGACTCCATGTTAAAGTCCTTTAACTTTTCAGAGCAAGCTGCTTTTAACAGCAAGAGGAAAGNCCAGCAAGAGGAAAGAGTGAATGGATTCAGAAACAAAACAGAACTCTAAAATTCTGCATGTTAAAATGTTGATACTGCTGTAAAACTGTTTTACAACTGGAATTCATTCATTTCTACAAAATGATAAAGAGGCATTCTAGGTAAGATAGTCTCCACAAAATGAAATATTATGGTTTGAGGCTATTTTATTTGCAGGGTACCAATCCCTTCCCCACCCCTCCCCACCCCCTTTTTATTTATTTATTTTATTTTATTTTTTTAAAGATTTTATTTATTTGACAGAGATAGAGACAGCCAGGAGAGAGGGAACACAAACAGGGGGAGTGGGAGAGGAAGAAGCAGGCTCTCAGTGGAGGAGCATGACGTGGGGCTCCATCCCATAACGCCGCCCACCCCCTTTTTAAAGCAGACATGAGGACACTCTGGTTTTGTTGTCTGATATCCAGTTGATCACTGGAGTTCATTTAGTTAGTTTTGCCAATCGGATGAATGTTCTCTGTTCTTTCACTACTCTAGAAATGTCCAGCTTAGGGGTCCCTGGGTGGCTCAGTCAGTTAAGTGTCTGCTTTCGGCTCAAGTCATGATCCCACGGTGCTGGGATTGTGCCTCACATTGGGCTTCCATCTGCTTCTCCCTCTCCCTCTGCCCCTCCCNTACCCCCTTTTTATATTATTTTATTTTATTTTATTTTATTTATTTTATTTTATTTTATTTTATTTTATTTTATTTTATTTATTTTT
>NW_023179749.1:0-1027 GCF_002007445.2 Ailuropoda melanoleuca
CAACAGAGAAAGACCACCCAGACCCATTGTTTTCTGATCACCAAATTAGCAGAAGAGGGCAGTCATGAAGGCCCATTTGTTAGGAGTGAGTTGGCGGGTTGGGTAGTCAGGGCTGGGATTCTCGACAAGAAGATAAGAAGTCCCGACAGCTAAGATAAAACAGCACTGACATCCGGTTTTGCAGCTTAAGACAGGAGCGCGCTAGCAGAAGTCACTTCTGCAAAACTTTCTAAAATAATTAACCACAAGGCATTTGTCCCTATCATGGGCAAGGGGCAGTTAAGACCTAAGTCCCCAGATGCCAGCAAAAAAAGACCATCAGCACAGAGATATGAACGTAATAGGTAGACAGATCCGTGCCCAAAGCCCTGATTGGCGTGACTCAGCACACCCTGATTGCTTAAGATAGTTCCACAAAGAGCTCATAAAAACCTCTAAACTTAGACACTCCAGGGGCAACCCTCTCGGGGTCCCCTCCCTCTCCAGGTGCTTTATACTCTTGCTCAATAAACTTTGCTTTGCTGCCCACGGCTCTTCGTCTGGTCCTACCTCTTCATTCTTCAAAGTGGTGTGACCAAGAACCGTGGGCACTAAAGGCAGAGAATTCTTGCAACACACTTTTCTCCCTGGTAGAATAGGAGTCTCTCTCACAACCACCGGTGAGCCGACACTGCTGGCAAGGATAATCAGCAGAGAGCCCCACTGCAAATAAACAGGTGGAGGAAACATTGTCCTTCCCAGTTGGCCTGTGACTCCTTTTTCACTTAGATACCAGGCATTTAGTGGAGCTGGCAGGAGGGACTGAGCTACAGCTGGTACCTTGTCAAGGAAGCATCTTTGTCCACATGTGCCCAAGATTTTCTAGGTCACAAGCTCTAGAGCAGCTAAAACAACAGTGATAGGGGAGAAGATGCTCTAACCAACATTAAGGCAAACTGCCTGGCTATTTGTGATCAAAACAGTGAAATATTGTCAACATCATAGACAATAGATCAATGGAACAGAGTAGAGACCCCAGAAAGAGATC
>NW_023179750.1:0-232 GCF_002007445.2 Ailuropoda melanoleuca
CACTGTGGTAACCAGTGACAAGTCTCCTGGTCACTTCCTCCACGAGACACCCCCGAGCCCCGACTACTCCAACCTGCTGCTCAGAACTCCCATTCCTCTTTTTGACCCCGTTGTTTACTTTTCCCTTCACTTACATAGGATATATGTATGTTTAATTACATACTATTCTGTCACTTAAATGTTTGTGTCATGCTCTCAGTGAAACTATACTTTGCACCATCCATCCTGATGT
>NW_023179750.1:306-458 GCF_002007445.2 Ailuropoda melanoleuca
TGGTCATGTTGTCTCCTTAGCTCAGGGCCACCAGAAAGGGCAGCTGGGGGCGGAGGCACAGGCCAAGGCTGCTAAGTGTGGCTGGGGCAGGCAGAGCTCTGATTTGAGGCTTAACTCCCCTCTAGATCGTGAGAGTGAGGGCTCCTCACAGA
>NW_023179750.1:695-1793 GCF_002007445.2 Ailuropoda melanoleuca
GACTTGATTTCTGACCCAACATACTGTCTATCTGGGTAATATTCTAGGACCATTAGAAAAGAATGTATTCTGCACTTATTATGGAATGGTCCATATATGTCAATTAGGTGACTGGGGGAGAGGGGCCCTCGGGGGCTCTTGTGGGAGAAGGAAGTCAGGTAAGGGGACCCCAGGCAGTGGTGACCTCACTTCCCTGACAACAGAGCCCAACAGAATTTGGAACCCGGGTAACCAGGCACCCACATTCCAGAGCCAAACCTCTGTCCAGCTCACTTCGTTGGAGATACTCGAACGAAGAACATGTTTTCGTGCTGCATCCCCAAGTCCAGAGGCTGCAGGCTGAGGAGAGCGCGCCCTGCAAACACTTCCCCTCGCTGGGGATGTCGTGCCAGGGCTCCCCGACGCCTCTGGCCATTTGGCAGGAAGGACCAAAAGGTGACACCATGAGACCCAGAGCCACCCAGCCCAGCCCCACATGCTCTAATCCGACTGTGCAGGTCCCCTCCGTGTGTGTGCGTGTGTGTGGGGGGTCATGTAGGGTGGGGCCACCCCAAGCAGGAGCAGGCTGATGAGAGGTCAATGTCCAGTGGGCAGGTCGTGTTCACACCCCAGGTCAAGCCTGGCTGGGTGGGACGGGGTGTGCGGGGGCTGCACCCTTCTCTCCCGAGCCCTGCAGGGATGGGTCACTGCGTTCCAGGTGCAGGGCTATGCACACACAGGTCTGTGTCTGATCTGGGAGCGGCAGGGGGACTGGGTAGGAGGATGATGGGAATGGCCTGGCAGGGTTGTGATGCCTCTGGGCCGGCTACCGGTCCCTGTCTTTGCAGAAGGCCGAGGATGACACCGAGATGGAGCTGGTGGACACGCCTTCCTCTCCAGGAGCAGGGACAGGGGATCACCTGGGAAGGCTTCCAACTCCACCCAGGCCACTGTCCCCAGTAGCCATTCACTCAGTGAGTGTGATCCAGGAGACAGAGACCTTGGAGGCCGAACCCAAGGGTGAGAGGCTGGGGCTGGGTGCATGGGGTAGGCGGGGATGGGTCGGTGCCGGCCCCACAGGGAAGAGCCCCCAGAGGCTGGTATGGGTCCAGAAGCAAG
>NW_023179750.1:1806-2244 GCF_002007445.2 Ailuropoda melanoleuca
TTTTTTTTTTTTTTTTTTTTTTTTTTTTTTTTTTTTTTTTTTTTTTTTTTTTTTTTTTTTTTTTTTTTTTTTTTTTTTGCAGCTGCTCCACCATCTGAGGAACTAGAGCCGGCTCCAAGGACTTCAGAGGCTCTAGAGGGAGGTATGATGCCTGCAGTGACTTCAGCAGGAGACCAGGAACCAGCGGGTGACCTGGCAACTGCCCACGGAGAGCCTGAAGCTGTGCAGGAAGAGCCTGCTGGAGAACCTGCCCACGGAGAGCCTGCCTGTGCTCCTGATACTGCAAAGGATGAAACTCCTGCCACTGCCCCTAGAGAACCTGCCCACAGAGAGACTGCCTGGGCTCCTGTTCCTGCCCCTGCGCCTGCCAGAGCCACTGCCCTTGCCCCTGCCTGGGCTCCTGTTCCTATCATCCAGCTCTTGCCCCTGCTCCTGCTC
>NW_023179750.1:2262-7820 GCF_002007445.2 Ailuropoda melanoleuca
GCCCCTTCCCCTGCCAGAGACCCTTCCCCTGCCCCTGCCTGTGCTCCTGTTCTTGCCCTGGGCCCAGCTCCTGCCCCAGCTCCTGCCCCCTCCCCTGCCAGAACTGCTGCCCCTTCCGCCTGCCCCTGCCTGTGCTCCTGTTCTTGCCCCTCACCCAGCTCCTGCCTTGGATCCTGCACCTGCCACTGCTGCTGACCCTGTCCCTCCCCTTGCTCCTGTCCCTGTCCCTGCTCTTGCACCTGTCCCTGCTCCTGTCCCTGCCCCTATCCCAACCCCTGCCCCTACTCCTGCTCTTGCAGGGCTCCCAGAGCCGCATCCAGAGCCCACAGCCCTGCAGGGAGGGCTGCTTGTGCAATTACCCTTAGTTCCTTCACCGGAAGCCGAAGTCCCACCGGCATGTTTCATCCCCTCCCCCTATGTTCTTTCTCTCTGGTACATATTGACTCTTACTTTATTTTTTCATGTTCTGTATACTGTTTATTATTTGTTTTAAATAAAATTACTTGTTTGCAATTGAACACGTCATGCATATTAACTATATTCACAATGTGGTGCCACCCCACCAGAACACATTGCTGCGGAATATCCCCTTCCCCAAAGGAGTCCCTGAACCAGAAGCCCTCCCTGCCCATTTCTCCCCCAGGCCACACCCTCAAAACCCCTAAGCTGCTCTCTCTGTCTCTTTACCTGTTCCAGATGTTTCTGTAAGTAGAATCACACAATAGGTACCTTCGTGTCTGCCCGCCTATTTTCAAAGGGGACTCCTTTTTTTCTGTGTTTATTTGACACAGCATTTCCCTTATTTGATACTGAAATCCCTGATGGATTACAGATCAGACATGATCATAGAGACCACTTTAGGAATTATGGGCACAATCTCAGGGCCAAGACCCCTGTTCCTGCTGGGACACCAAGGCCTGACCTCAGACAGGAAACAGCTGGCTCTTCCTGTGACCCACACAGAAACCAGGGAAATGCAGAAAGCTAGTAGACACGCCACAAAGGGCAAAAGCATTGCTCACAACCCAAGGCCAGAGAAAGGTTTCCCCTGCCTCTGGTCCAAACCGTGCTCCAAGTCACTGGGTTCCACAGGGACAGAGACCAAACACATGTAAGTCCAAGGGGGAGGATACGCATGTGAGGAGTATGTGTCAGAGATGTGGGAGCTCCCCCCCCGGAAGGGCTCCAGCAAAGGAAACCCTAAGGAGGAAGCACTGGTCACATTCAGACTAACAGGTATCTGGTCCGGGGACCAGCAGCCCTGGGGAGAATGTCCCCCACAGGTCCCCTGGAGAGAAGGGTAATGGGCATCCCTATCCAGGAGGAGAGTGAGCAGCGCCCATCCCAGGTCACAGGTGCACCCATCACCTAGCACGCTCGTCCTCAGACTCACCCCTGGAAACTCTCGCTCAGTTTTTCACAGATGTATTTTCAGGAATGTTCATCACAGCAGTGGTGGAGAGAGCAGGCTATGCACCAACACTAATGCCCAAGGAGATGGATGGGATCCTTGGTCCCAGTGTTCATGATACAATGCCCTCTAGCTACTGTCACAGCTTCCTCTGGGGCACAGGATCTGGGAAGCCCCTCCTGAGACTCCCCTCCTGTCACCCTGTTCCTGGGAACATTCAGAATTGTTTGAGGAGGAGGTGGAGAGGATCCAGGATGACAGCAGTTCTGAGAAGGATGGTCAGCACTGGGAGGACGGTTGGACATGCCCTGAACCACCATCCAGGGTCCTTTCTCTTTTCTTTTGGATAAGTCTTGCCAGTGGTCTGTCAATTTTATGGATTCTTTCAAAGAACCAGCTTCTAGTCCTGTTGATCTGCTCTACTGTACTTCTGGTTTCTAATTCATTGATTTCTGCTCTAATTTTTGTCAACTGCTTCCTCTTGAGTGGATTGGGCCTGCCCCTCTGTTGCAGTTCCAGCTTCTTGAGGTGAGAATATGAAAACTGCATTTTAGATTTTTCTATTCTTTTGAGTGACTTGGATGGCTATGTATTTTCCCCTTAGGACTGCCATTGCAGTATCCCATAGGATTTGGACCGTTGTGTTTTGATTCTCGTTGGTCTCCATAAATTGTTTAAATTGATTTTTGATTTCCTGGTTTATCGGGTCATTCCTTGTTCTGTTTCACACATCTCTCACTCGCTTACAAATTCTGAACCAGTCGAAAAATACACACAGGAGTCCAAGATAAAAACACCACTTTTATTCTGCCAAATAGTTTGGGAATCAACCATGGACTTGAGATCAAATTGAATCCTACTTCCTTTTCCATGACTTGATTCATTCCCCCAGTCATAGGCAGAGAAGCCAGAGAACTCAGGTCTCACACCACCCCTGCACAGGCTACTTACAGTGAGCAATATATGTGGGCTGTGAGAGGCTGAATCCCAAGAGCAGGTGCATTTGGACTGGGCTTTGATGGCTCTGTGCTCCACGAGCCAGGTTTATCAATGAGAAAATTGTTCCTTCTCTCTTAGTGAGAAAATAGGGGCTTCACAACAAGATCACAAGGTCTCTTTCTAATATTCCTGAAATGGGAAAAAATTTGAATGTGAGGATGAGGAGGGAAAGGTCCCTTCTAGAGTGGCAAAGACCATGAAGGGTCCCAATTTACGGATCTTCTGTCTCATCTGCAATGAACCACACACATGACCTGAACTAGTATGTGTGTGCCCTTGTCAGCAAAGGCAGACTATTTCTCTTGATTCTTTGGAGACTGGATGTGACAAAACCTGTATGAGATTTCCCTTACCTGAATTTTAGGAGGGACAGTCCTAGACCTCTAGAATAGGTTTCTTCTTTAATAATTTGGTTGAAATAGAAAAAGGTTTGTGGGTCTCTGCAATACTCCTGCTCCTTCAGGCTTTGTCACAATGGAGCCGCTGTATCCACTTGGGCAACCGCTGCTTCCAGGACAGTGCTGGAGGTGCCTGGGGCCTCCTGTTGTCTGCTGTGCTTTCAGACTGAGCCAAGCCTTCATGAAGAGAAGCGCGGACTCTAATTATACAACTAATTTAGGAACCACCAGTAGACTTTTTGCACCAAGATGCTCTGAAGTTCATTTCAAAGGCTGTCCAGCTTCCTGGCATCCTCCTTTTCACACTGTTTCCCCCATTCTGTGGACCCACCCCAACTCCTCTTGGTGTAAATTTCAATTAATGGCCGAGAAGTGGTAACAAGTGACCAAGTCGATAATCTCACAATTGCACATAACCTCTGACAATAAAAGCAGGTACTTTACTTTCAGTTTTAAAAATTAATTTCATATATTTTATCTCATTCCATCTTCACAGCCTATAAAGGGATTATTATTACCACCAATTTATTGATGATGAAACTATGGTTCTACTTGGCCAAAACTGTTTAAATTGCAAATGATATAACTGTAATTGAAAGAAAATGTTTTGTGGTTCCAAAGGCTATGATCGTTTCTCTATACTGCCTAGACATTATGCTGTGATCTCCAGAATTTTATACATGAGATAGCAATATACGAGAGCAAGAATATTTATTATACCCTTGATTGTGATTTAAAAAAAATAGACTAAAAAGCCAAATGTCTATCAATAAAGGATTTCAAGATAAATTAAAACACACAACCAGAAAATAAGGTAGGTCTATATGGACCTATTTAGACCTATGCTCTATAAAGTCTATTTTTTAAAAAGTGCCTACCTGTATAAAATGGACAATATTCTGGAAATATTTGCACCTATTTATAGTTGTTACCCTGAGATGCAGAATTCAAGAGGATTCAGTGTGTGTGTGTGTGTTTGGAATTCACTTTTTAGTGTACTTTGAAGTTGTGGTGAAGTGATGGGTGATTTTTATTTTTTAAAATGTTTTATTTTTGAAACCTTTGAAGAGTAGGACACACTCCTCATTGACATATTTTAGTTTGAGAGGCACATATTTTCATATTAACTAAGGTGAGCATAGGGAAGAGTGTCTGGATGCCAACACGGAGAAAGAAATTTTCTCAAGTGGCTGTGCTGTGTTCAGAACAGCATATCTGTTTTCTCTTCTAAAACCTGAGGGTTTTTAGGCTTTCAGTCTTCTGGAATTATGGAATCTGAGTTACAAGGAACAGGGACTTTGCCCTGCCAGTTTTCTTGGCAATTTAATTGGATTCACAACATGACACTTGCATATCACATGATACCCTGTGCCAAACATAACTAAAAAAGAGGCATTCTCAAATATCTTATGATTTCTCAAATTGTAGTAATTTTCTAAGTTCACTACCATTTCTTTAATACATCTTTCTACACCAAAAATGTTCCAATCCTCTTGATAAGGTCGAGAGAATAAAATGCGAAAATCACCTATAGCTTAGTCCAGAAAATTCTTATTTGTTGTTTATAATTTTGAAGTGTTCCCCAACACCCTTCTCTGGGGCCTTTTGCCAAAATCAGCAACCCTGACTTTACATTCCTGAGAGCGAGAAGCACACATGCTTTGCCTTTCCCACTAGGGCCTTGTTTACCTGTCAGCTCTAACCTGTTCCGGGGTCAAGAATCAGACTTATTCCTTCAAATCTTCTAATTTAAACAGCTGGGCAGTAAATGAACAAAGCTATTGTGTTGATNATTGTGCTGATGAAAAGTCAATCAAAGCTCAAGTCTTCAGAGCCAGCAAAACAAAGAGGCAATGTTTGTGTTCTTAGTAGTTTTTGTCATGGGGCACCTGGGTGGCTCAGTCAGCTAAGCATCTGCCTTTGGCTTAGATCATGGGATCCAGCCCTGCATGGGGCTCCCTGCTCAGTGGGGAGTCTGCTTCTTGCTCTCCCTCCACTCCTTCCCCTGCTCATGCTCTTTCTCAATCTCTCTATAAATAAATAAATAAAATACTAAAAAAAATTATTTTTGTCACAAATATTAGACGTGTAACTGACTCTCAGTGTCAAAATACAGAATATGTATAATTACACTGTGGATTCTTTCTTATGCTGATAACAAACTGATCACATTTATAACATTTATTCATCCTTTAAGGTTTAGTGTAGTTGTAGGACAGCTAACAGGAAGAGTTTAGTGCCCCTCTTAAAGACTTATAAATGTTATAAATGTTTTCCTTGTATATAATTCTAGTTTAGGACTTTCATATTTTACACCATCTCTCTAAATGTTGTCTTCCCCACTGATTTGTAAATTGTTGTGGTTTTGTTTTGTTGTTTTGTTACCTGGCATGGAACCCAATGCGGGGCTTGAACTCATGACCCTGAGATCAAGACCTGAGCTGAGATCAAGAATCAGACACTTAACCAATTGAGTCACCCAGGCACCCCTTAAAAATGATCTTTTCTAACATTTATCTTTTTATCTCAAGATCTTACCAGAGGGCTCAGAAGTGGTATATTCAATGAATATTTTGATAAATGANAAATATTTTGATAAATGAATCTGTGAATGAATGAATAAATAAATCTTTCCCAATATCTCCTACTTTCTTATATCAAAAAAGCCCTTGGTCTCTACCCCCATGTGTTCTCTCTAAATAACTGCCCTTATGGCAGTACCATTAATCCCACAGAGTTTAACCACATTG
>NW_023179751.1:0-170 GCF_002007445.2 Ailuropoda melanoleuca
TCTGGGTAGCATGGACATTTTAACCATGTTAATTCTTCAAATCCGTGAGCATGGACTATTTTTCCATCTTCTTGTGTCTTCCTCAATGTCTTCCAAGAGTGATTTGTAGTTTCTAGAATATAGATCCTTTACGTCTCTGGTTAAGTTAATTCCAAGGTAAAGTATGGTTT
>NW_023179751.1:179-6424 GCF_002007445.2 Ailuropoda melanoleuca
TATTGTAAATGGAATGGATTCCCTATTTTCTCTTTCTTCAGTCTCATTATTCATGTATAGAAATGCAGCTGATTTCTGAGCATTGATTTTGTATCCCGCCGCATTACTGAATTGCTCTANGAATTGTTCTATAACTTCTAATAGTTTGGGAGTGGATTCCTTTGGGTTTTCCATATAGAGTATCATGTCATCTGCAAAGAGAGACAGTTTGACTTCTTCTTTGCCGATTTGGATACCTTTGATCCCTTTTTGTCTTCTGATTGCTGTTGCAAGGACTTCTAGTACTATGTTGAATAATAGTGGCGAGAGTGGGCATCCTTGTCGTGTTCCTGATATTCAGGGAAAGGCTTCCAACTTTTCCCCATTGAGAATGATATTTGATGTAGGCTTTTCATAGATGGTTTTTATGAGATTAAGGAATGTACCCTCTATCTCTACACTCTGAAGGGTTTTAATCAGGAAAGGTTTCTATATTTTTTCAAATGCTTTTTCTTCATCTATTGAGAGAATCATATGATTTGGATTTTTTCTTTCTGGGTAAAATCTAAGACACCGACCGATTTGCGAATGTTGAACCACCCTTGCATCCCAGGGATGAATCCCACATGGTCATGGTGGATAATCCTTTTAATATACTGATGGATTCTATTAGCCAGGATATTGTTGAGGATTTTGGCGTCCATATTCATTAAGGAAAGTGCTCTGCTTTTCTCCTTTTTGATGGGGTCTTTGCCTGGTTTGGGGATCAAGGTAATATTGGCCTCATAGAATGAGTTTGGTAGCTTTCCTTCTGTTTCTATTTTTTGAAATAGCTTTAGGAGAATAGGTATTATTTCTTCTNACCTCTTTGAATGTTGGTAGAATTTCCCAGGAAAACCTTCCGGGCCTGGAGTTTTGTTTTTTGATGGAGTGTTTATCACTGACTCAATCTCTTCATAATTAATTGGCCTGTTTACAATATCAATTTCTTCCTGTTTCAGTCTTGGTAGTTTATAGGTTTCCAGGAAGGCCTCCATCTCTTCCAGATTGTTTAGTTTTTTGGCATATAGCTGTTGATAAAAGTTTCTAATAATCCTTGCAATTTCAATGGTGCTGGTCGTGACCTCTCCCTTTTCAGTTATTCATAATTTTATTAATTTGGGTCCTTTATTCTTTTGGATAAGTCTTGCCAGTGGTCTGTCAATTTTATGGATTCTCTCAAAGAACCAGCTTCTAATTTTGTTGATTTGTTCTACTGTAGTCCTGGTTTTTAATTCATTGATTTCTGCTCTAATCTTGGTCAACTTCTTCCTGGTGCATGGATTAGGTCTTTCCCTCTGTTGCTGTTCCAGCTTCTTGAGGTGAGAATATAAAAACTGTATTTTAGATTTTTCTATTCTTTTGAGTGAGGCTTGGATGGCTATGTATTTCCCCCTTAGGACTGCCTTTGCAGTATCCCATAGGTTTTGGACCGTTGTGTATTCATTCTCGTTGGTCTCCATAAATTGTTTAATTTGTTTTTTGATTTCCTGGTTTATCGAGTCATTCTTGAGCAGNCTTGATTTTTGATTTCCTGGTTTATCGAATCATTCCTGAGCAGGAAGGTTCTTAGTCTCCGAGTGTTTGAGTTTCTTCCAAATGTTTCCTGGTGGTTGAGTTCCAATTTCAAAGTGTTGTGGTCTGAGAATATGCATGGGATAATTTCAGGCTTTTGGTATCGGTTGAGACCTGTTTTGTGTCCCAGGACATGGTCTATTCTTGAGAATGTTCCATGGGCATTAGAATAGAATGGGTATTCTTTGGTTCTGGGGTGTAGTGTTCTATATATATCTATGAGGTCCAAGTCGTCGAGTATGGCATTCAAATCTCTTGTTTCTTTGTCGATTTCTTGCTTAGGTGATCTGTCTATTGCTGATAGTGGAGTGTTGAGGTCCCCTACTACTAACATATTTTTATCTATATGTCTCTTTATTTTGGTTAAGATTTGGCTTGTGTATCTTGCTGCTCCCCTGTTGGGGGCATATATATTTATAATTGTCAATTCCACTTGTTGGATACATCCTTTAAGAATGATATAGTGCCCTTCTGTGTCTCTAACTATAGTCTTATTTTAAAATCCAATCTGTCTGATATGAGAATTGCTACCCCAGCTTTCTTTTGAGGTCCATTGGCATGAAAGATGGTATTCCATCCCTTTACTTTCAGTCTGAATGTATCTTTAGGTTCAAAATGAGTCTCTTGTAGAAAACAAATGGATGGGTCATGTCTTTTTATCCAATCTGCAACCCTGTGGCGTTTTATGGGAGAGTTTAAGCCATTTAGATTGATAGAGATTATTGACAGATATGATTTTAATGATGCCATTTCTCTTTAAAGTCTTTGTATCGGTTGTGACTTGCTGCTCTGTATCACTCTTGGGGCCTTTTTACCTTTATAGAGCCCCCCTTAATATCTCCTGTAGGGCTGGTTTCGTGGTTACGAAATNAGGCCTTTTATGGGAGCATTTCGGCCATTTACATTGAGACTGAATATTGAGAAATATGATTTTAATGATGCCATGTTGCCAGTACAGTCTTTGTTTCTATCAATTGTGACTTTGTGTTCCATATCACTCTTGGGGCCTTTTTACTTTTATAGAACCCCCCTTAATATCTCCTGTAGGGCTGGTTTCATGGTTACGAAATTGGTTANATATCTCCTGTAGGGCTGGTTTCGTGGTTACGAAATTGGTTAATGATTGGCGATTTTGGAACGTCTTTATTTCTCCATCAATTCTGAATGACAGCTTTGCTGGATAAAGGATCCTTGGCTGCATGTTTTTCTCTGAAAGAGCTTTAAAAATGCCCCCCCAAGCCTTTCTCTCATTCCAGGTCTCTGTAGACAGGTCTGACGTAATCCTGATACCTTTGCCTTCCTACATGAGAAATTTCTTTGCCCTGGCCGTTTTCAATACTGTATCCTTGGATCTAATATTTGCAAATTTCACTATGACGTGACGTCCTCTCTGCCTCTTGGATACGAATGTTTGTTTCCCTTGCTAGTTTAGGGAAGTTTTCAGCTACAATTTGTTCAAATATCTCTTCTAGACCTCTGTTTTTCTCCACCCCTTCAGGGATGCCGATGATTCTGACATTGGATCGTTTCATAGAGTCAGTAATCTCCCGTAATCTACATTCGTGGGCGTGGATTTTTTTAAGACCAGCTTCNATACATTCCTGAGAGTGGATTTTTTTGAGTCCAGATTCTATTCTAGCTTTCTCTTCTACTAACCCATCCTCCAATTCCCTGATACGTTCTTCTGCCTCATTCACCCTGGGCGTCGGAGCCTCTAGTTTTGACTGCATTTGGCTCATAGAATTTTTAATTTCTGTCAGATTCGCTCTCATTTCTGCCCTTAGGGATTCTATATTCTCAGCAACGNAGAGATTCTATATTCTCATTAACATTTTCGTTAATACTTTTTTCAAGTCTACACATCATCTTGACCATTGTTACTCTGAATTCCATTTCTGATAATTTGGTTATATCCATATCCATTAGTTCTGTGGCAGAGGCCACAGACTAATTATATTTTCTTTGCTGGGGTGGATTTCTCCTTCTTGTCATTTTGATGAAGATAGGTTGCGGGGTTGTCCAGAGCCCAAATTATTGACCAGGACCCAGGTTGTGTGCCCTTGTTTTATAGGGATCTTAGGGATGTGGGCTTCTTGATTTTTCAGCCTGCCTTCTGGGGGAGGGGCCTGCCTGCAGGTACTCAGAAAACCCTGTTTGGGTAGAGTCTCTGTGTCCCTTGCGAGGGGGGATGGGGATGGNGCCCTGTTTGGGTAGAGTCTCCGTGTCCCCTGCGAGGGGGGAATGGGGATGGGCACACCATGAGCCGGTATTTCCAGGCTTTTGTTCTCTGGCGGCTTTGCTGGCGGTTTGCTGTGACTCTTCTGAGTGTCAGAGACCCAGTGGCCGAATCTCAGCCTCTGTCTCAGAACAGAGGGATCACGGACCGTTCTCCACTGATGTTCTGGCCATTTTAACTCTGTTTCTGTTGTTACTGCTCAACCCTGCAGCATCCCGGGATGTGCACCCTGTTGTCCCAGCCCTCACTTCCAGGGCCTGCGCATCTCTTTCCTTTGTGTTACTAACGCCACCAGTCGCCACCCGCCAGCTGCCCCCCGTGCGCTCTGGAACTGCCGGTCTCAGTCTGGTTCCAGTGAGCACACCGGAGCTCTGCTTTTCAGTCTGGTCGCATGTTCCCTGGCTCATGGTCTCTGTCTGCTCTCTCGCAGGTGCCGGTCCTCAAGTCCGCCCGCTCCCCTGTGCAGGTGGCTACCACTTCCTGGGGCCCGAATAGGGTGGCTTCCTCCCCCTTCTATTCATCTTCTGATATCTGTGTGGTTTCACGGCTACCGGCTTCGTACCTCAATACTCATCGCTTGAGATGTCCATTTGTAGTGATCCAGATGTATCTTCTTGCGTCTCAGGCTGATTCCATGGATGTTCAGGCTGGTCTGGTACCTATCCAACTCGACTCAGGGGACCAGCTGAAAAAGGGGTCCCCTACTCCTCGGCCATCTTAACTCCAAACCCCTAACTCCATGTTTTTGCATATTCGTACAAGCTAAGTTGTCTGAATATCTATCCTTTTTTTTTTTTTTTTTGCCCAAGTTCATTCTGACTCTTAATGTTTTTATCTCTGTTATAAAATTCAGCATTAAAAATAAAGTTATTATCCAGAATGGAAGTTGAGGTTTGTACATTCTGATTGAAACAGGTAAGACCAGCCTGTTGCAAAAGTTCTTAGCTTTGAGAGACGTAATACTTCCTTACAGAATTTTACTTTGTTTTATTAAGTATCTCCTAATTGTGCTACCCAGTATTTTAAGAAGGTAAGGATAGGGTAATCTTATTTTCAATACTTTCTTAACATACCAACCCAAATATTAGTAGCTTGAAACAATGCCATTTGTTTTGCTCATGATTCTGCAATATGGGCAGGGTTTATCTGGGACAGCTTGTCACTTTTCTACTTGGTGTCAGCTAGAGTGACTTAAAGGCTGGGGACTGCAATCATCTGAAGGCTCATTTGTGTGTCTTCTAGTTGATGCTGGAAAAGAGTAAAACAATAGGAGATTGGTATTGGGTTCCTTGGCCACTTCTTTCTCCGTTTGATCTCTTCAGCATGTTTTTTTAGCAGTAGTGAGACTTCTTTTCATGTAGAGTCAGTACTTTCAAAGTTCATGTCCCAAGTGGAGAGAACCAGGCTGAAGCAGTTGTCTTATTCGACTTAGTGCCTAGGTCACACACTGTACAACTACTGTTTTATATATAGTAGAAGCAAGTCACTTAGAATAGCTTATATTCAAGAGGTGGAGAATTGGGTTCCACCTTTTTTTTTTAAGCTTCTGTTTTTTAATTTGATATGTTAACATTCCACTATATTTTAAGTTTGTTGAGTATGGGACTATGTCACAGGATTTAACTAGGCTTTGAAGGCAGTAGGAGTGGAATAAGCCTTGTTTTAGATGGTCTGTGCACTGTACCCTTTTTTTCTTATATATTTATTGGGGCATAATTAATATACCATAAAATTCACTCATTTTAACTAAACAATTGAATTATTTTTAGTGAATTTACGGAGTTGTGCTGGCATCACCACAATCCAGGTTTAGAATATTTTCATCTAATAAGCTAGTTTCTGTCTTTCTAGATTTGCTTTTTTGGACTATTTAGTATAAATGGAATCCTACATTATGTGTTGTTTTTGTTTTTGGCTTTTTTCACCTAACATAATTTTTTTGAAGTTCATTTTGTACCATATCAGTACTTCATTCCTTTTTATTGCTGAATAGTATTTCATTGTGTGGATATACCATATATATTCTTTAACCACTCACCGGTTGATGGACATTTGATTTGTTTTCCACTCTTTGGTTATTATGAATACTGCTGCTATGAACATGGTGTACAAGTTTTTATGTGGACATACATTTGCATTTCTCTTGGGTAGGCATCTAGGAATGAGGTTGCTGGGTTTTGTGGTAAATGTATGTTTAACGTTTTAAGAAAATGCCTGTTTTTCAAAGTGGCTGCACCATCTGTATTCTTACCCACAGCTTATGAAGGTTCTTATTGGAATATATCTTTTTAAAACTTTTTTTGAAGGCATTTTCTGGGTTGAATAAAAGCAGATTTGTAAATGAATTTACTTTGTGGGCAAGTATATCTACCATCATTTTTAGGTAACAGATGGGAATGTGTGGTTGCTTTCATAA
>NW_023179752.1:0-9878 GCF_002007445.2 Ailuropoda melanoleuca
AGGATATACTGTATGGTGACTAACATAACAAAATAAAAATTATTAAAAAAATAAAATGCTTTTATGTCAAGGTAAGATTTTTCCCATTATTAAAAAAGAAGGGAAAAGTAGATATACAGAGATATTGATATAACAAGCAAGGGAATATTAAATTCCCTGGCAAATACAAAGTATCAGGAAGCAAAGATACATGGGTTTAACATATTTAATGAAAAATTAACAGATAAATGACCTTGGAAAGGGTTGGAATTAGACATGGAAGGGAATAGATGGAAATGATTTCTGCCACACTCCGCTCCAACATATTCATATTTAATAGAATTTATGAAGTACATGTTAAGTCAAGCTGTATAGTCCCAATGGACAACAACTCTTCTATAGACACTTCTCAAGATGCTCTGTTGGTTCTATTTCTGTTCTTTACTCTTTTGGTGGTAACTATGATGCCAACATACCTAGAGCACACAAATCAGTATGTGTTTAAACCATTTAGTTGATGCCATCATTGCCTTGAAGACATGCCTACATCATAGCAGAACTGATTTTTGTGGGGAAAAGCAGGTGGAGGACTCCTTGGCAGATCTGCTTGGTCTTCACACTGTAGATGATGGGATTGAGCACAGGTGGAACCAATAAGTAGACGTGAGCCATGAAGACATGGATGAGTGGGGAGGAGTGTTTGGCAAAACGATGGACAATAGAAAGCCCTATCATAGGCACATAAAGGATGAGTACAACGCAGATGTGGGATGCACACGTGTTGAGAGCCTTAAGCCTCCCCTCACGTGATGCAATTCTTAATATTGAGTGAAGGATGCACATATAAGACACAAAAATACCCAGAGAGTCCATGCCCCACAGCACAATGACCAGAATCAACCCATATATAACATTAAACATGGTGTCAGCACAGGCAAGGCGAATCATGTCCTGGTGCAGACAATAGGAATGAGAAAGGATGTGGGAGTGGCAGAAAGGAAAGAAGGCCAGCCGGACCAGAATCGGAGTCATGGCAAAGGCACTCCTAAGCAGGGCTACAATTCCAATTTTAGTGATAAGTCTTGGGGTGAGAATGGTAGCATATCGTAGAGGGTGGCACATAGCCACATAGCAGTCAAAGGCCATGGCCAAGAGCACAGACGATTCTGTGAAGGAGAAAGTGTGAATAAAAAACATTTGGACCACACAGGTGTTGAACTGGATTTCCCTGGAAATGGACCACAGCACCCTGAAGAGTGATATCATTGTGGGCATGGACATGCCCATGTCAGAGAGGGAGAGCATGGCCAGGAAGTAGTACATGGGCTCGTGGAGCCTGGGGTCTGTCCGGACAATATGCAGGATGGTGCAGTTACCCATTATTCCAACAAGGTAGAGGACACAGAATGGAATGGATATCCAGTGGTGAAATTCCTCATAGCCAGGGATACCTGTGAGATAGAACGTGGAGGACAGGGTACTACTGGAGTTTAAGGTTGCCATGGAGCTCACTGTTAAACTACAACCCAATTTCAGGATCCCACTCCAGTGGGGAGGGCAATGATGAGATCAGCATCTCAGTCTGGAAAACAAAAAAAACAAATGAACCTTCAGTGCTTTTGGTAAACACTCTTCTATTTGTCTCCACATTTTTGCTCTGTCTTTCTTCATTGCATTGCTGAGCATGGTGAATTAAGCAAAATATCTACTTTACAACCACAAGGACCTTTCCTCCTGCTTCTCAGATGCAGACCAATTGACATCCTTTCTAAGTATGGACAATCTTCTTCTAAAGACACTATAAGAAACAGCACACACAAGCAAATGGTTCTAGTTTACATCTTTCGTTCTATAATTTTCTTCCAGAATTTCCTTGGCTAGGGCTACTGATCTTAACATTAGCCTGTTTTGTTTGTTTGTTTGTTTGCTGGTTTGTTTGTTTTATGACTCCTGTAGTGATTTACACACAATGCCTTGTTCTGCCTAAGCCACATAGATTTTCAATAGTACTAGAATACCACGCAAGGAGGTATCTTTACAGGATTCAGGCAAGTATGGGTCAGCAGTACTTATTAGCATAAGCAGGTCTTACTGACATATCCCCAGTTGTAGAGTTGAGGCCACAGGCTTGGTCTTGGACTAGCATTGCCAGGGGCTAAATATGGGTTAAAATAGACTTAATTATAACAATTTTGAATTTAAAAAAGTTCTAATAATGAAACATAGAATTTTATATGTAATGTTCTTATTGTAAAAAAAAAATACATAATTTAAGCAAGGTTTAATTGCCTCTGACTCTGATATTAAAGTTTCAAAGCCTTCTTTCTATTAAGTTTCAGATCCGATCAGTCATTTAGAGAGTGGTGCCTTCTACCAAAGAAAAAAGAAAGAAAGAGAGAAAGATAGGTGCTATAAGGAAAGAGGGAGTAGAAACTCATGCTTCAAAGCAAAAGCAAGAAAAAATAAGATAACTCAAAAACTATAATGCTCAGGAAAAGCATCTGACCTTGATACAAAATCTTTCCTACTCAGAACAAATGAGAAAATATATTTCCCCCCAATAGATTCCAGTACTTCTTCTGTGGTCAAGAAACACATCTCTGAAGTAAGAAAGATGAGCCACCTCTCAAAATCCCACTTGCCCATCACTTGAAAAGAATCTCTGCTCACCAAAGACTGTCCTGAGAATTTATAGTCCAGGAGACAGATTACTTCCCATTATCAAAGAATAAACTTGTCTCTTCCTATCATGTAAAGTCTACTTTGGTCCCTAGAGAACTTCAAATTCCCTTCAATCTTCTCTAGGTCCACCCAGATAAAACCTGAATTCAGCAGTTTTGACTGGAATGATTAATAATCACAATTTTCGAGGAAATGGAAAACCCGTAATCAAGAAGTCAAATAAGTAAATGCCAGAGATGAGTTCAGTCTCTCTGACTACTCATATTACAACTGAATACTGCTCACATATTGTATAACCTGGTGCCTATGGTCCTGCTAGTTTCTTCAATCGGCCTGACTTATTACCACCACCAATTCCTGCTTCTCTTGCCCTGGGCTTGTCTCTCTCGCCTTCCTTTCTACCTTTCTATACTTACACTCATTACCTTCAGTGCCAAAATATTCCAATATTATTACTTCTTTTTGTTGATTACTTTTCAATATCTCATCCCTAATCCAAATGTAGAAATCTGCCTTCTTTTTACCTCGCTGCTTAGTCAGTTCAGACCATTTCTCTGATTTCAGAGTGGCTCTTTCCCTCTTCCAAGAAGAGGTGAACTTGAAGTTTAATTAAAAAATGGTAGATACCTGAGCTGGAGGCCAGTCTGAAGCAGCTTTATCATCTCCATGACTTTCTATTGAGGTTTTAGGAGACAACTGTCCACCATCCCCCTCGTTCAGACTCTCCCTCTGCTTTCACAAGCTTATCCACATCAGGAAAATTCTGGTTCCAAAACTTCCTCACTTTTTAAGTTGGACGAATGGCTTATTTTCCTCTGTAGCAAAGTAGCCTCATCTGTGAACTGTAGGGAAAAACAATTTGACAGGATCGTGCTTCAGATTAAAGGAGCTAACGTGGGTAAAACACTTAGCATACAGCCTTACATTAGTGAACAGAAAGTAATCGTGATAATGATGACAGACAGCAATGACAATAACAATATTTCTTTGAAGTGTAATGGGAGGTAGGAAGATATGTGGAGACTCTGGAGTATCCTTCCAGAGAGGAAACACCCTGAGAGGGCTACTCACAAAAGTGAGCTAATTGGCTGAGGCGTGGGAAAGGAAGGATATCAGATTTATCTCTGTTTCATCCAGTGAAAAGTTAGTATAGCCATAGGTATAAACTGCTTGATGTTCTTTTTCTCTACCCCCAAATTCTTCTGGTAATTTTGATGGCTTTATTTATATATATTTTTCATCCCACTCATTGCCAGTTTGGGAAGGAAATAAAAAAGAAGATATATCCCAGGATAAAATGGGAAGTCTAAGAAAAGGAATGAGATTTGGGACTACGATAAGTGTGGAATCTGAGCAGCCATGTTAGTATTCCCTTGTGAAGTTGTAACATATATTCTAAAGTAACATATATTTGGTAATATTCCACATATCCCTAAGATCTGCCCTGCCAATTATTCCACAACTCCTTATATTTGACATGGGTTCATTTTGACTACCCAGTTCCTATTGCTTCTGATTGTCTAATTTAAAATTCATTCACATGGCCTTGTGATGTCTTCTTCCATTCCTCAGAGGAGGAAGGTAGAGTTTAAAGAGTTAGTTTACAAGCTCAAAAATCAGAAGAAGTTATAATTTGGGGTTTAGACCTCTGAGTCACACTTAATGTCATATTAAAAAGCACTGATACTTGGGATACTGTGGGACTTTGAAGGCTATCTGATACAATCCCTGTCACACTCTGGAATCTCCATTCTGTCACATCAGAAAAATAAATCGTCACCCCGTGTAAGTATCACATCCTGCCCATGGAGACAGAGACCACCTACCATAAAGGTCTAGGGTATCTCAGGCAAGTACAGTCTGAAAACTCTGACCGAGTCTGGCTTGAATACTGTAAGAATGAGCATGAACAATGAAGGTATTTTGGTGAAAATTCTGTCCTATGATGAACTGAGAGCCTTTCTCTTCTGGAACACTCTCCTGATCGTCCTTCTCCACTCTGGTTGTCCACCCTCCTCTCTTTTGTCTCTGTGTTTTCCTCTTACCTCCCACTTTTATTGCCCTCAGTCCTCACTTACCTGGCAGAATAGTTCCTCTTGTCATTAGAGACCATTCTAGTTCTCAGAGCAAGAAGGATCAGTTCATAAGTCTTCCTCCAGTCCTCTGAGGTGTGAGGCCCCAGGATAAATACAGGACAGTGTGTAACTCTGTCAGTGCCACCAGTTCAGTTCAGTTTCTCTCCACCACTCAGGCTGCAGCAGGGTATGGCAGTTTGGGAACACAGGGGCAAGAAGGCTGTTGAGATTCTCTAATGCTTGTCGCCTCAATGTCTGGGAACAAAGGAGGTAGTGTCATGCAATATGAAATACTAGTTTGTATCCAGAATATGATGGGGCAATAAAGATTTTTGGACATGGTGTAGCCAATGAGAGGGTCTTGTTAAACCTAAACTGGGGAGGGACACAGAGTCTATGCCCTAAGAGCTGGAAGTGTCTCTAGTTCAGTTCTATTACGATGCACTGGACGAAAATGAGACTCAGTCATGTGATCTGCCTCCCTCAACATCATACAGCAGTGGGGACATGGAAATTTGCGTTCCTTCCACTCAATTTTGCTGTGACCTTAAAACTTCTATAAAAAATAAAATCTATTTTAAAGACCACGCAGAAAAGCAATAAAACCAATGTCATCACTCAGATCTGATTGGCTGGAGTGGTCCCTTCTTCCCCTTGCCATAGAGTTCTTGATGAAACAGATTAAGATGCTTGATATGATTAAAAATAGAGCCTTTTTTTCAACTATTAAAACTCTCTCTTTGCCAGCAATACTGACTCTTAAATGTCTATTTGTGATTGAGCAGTGCAACAGGGTGGCATGTGCATAAATGAATAATCAGACATCTCTCATTGGGATGGGAGTTTCAGTTGTAAGGTCAGATCTGTTTGGTCCAGGAACTACTTGTAAAAATGTGGTCTTCTGTTAATTTTTCCAACCCTGGTTTTGATCCTGGTAACATTGGTCTGATTATAATGCCTAACAACTTTACATGTGTCCACTCCCCTCAGATGTTGTCTTTTGCACATATATCCCAACTCACTAATGTTTAGGCACTGCAGTATTTAATACTTTCAGTTGAGAACTGGCTTTTCAGGAGTTGATCACCTCAGTATAAATAATAGCTCTCCTACAGAAAGTGTACTCAATTACTAAAGAAATTTGACATCAACTGATAGTCTATGAAAAGGAGAGATTATTTATCTATTTATAAGTTAACAATCAAAAAACCCTCACAGTTCCCTCTTCGAAGCCTTCTTATGGAATTGCCAGAGAAATGATCTGAACTTACTGACTTACCTGGCATTGGATGCCTCCCATTCTCCTTACACTTTCATTTCTTTAATATGAATTTAAATCACTCTGCACGGATTTTCCTATAAAGCAAATCAATAACAACATATATTTTGAAACCTTTGCTGATTTAAGTAAGCCAAAATGCATGGAATTTTAGTCTATGGAGAAACTACAAAGCCTATAAATCCTCAAGTAGAAATTATTTTTTTCATATGACGGAGTCCCATATATTATTTCTGAGTTACTCTACCTCAGCAGAGGCACTACCCAAATAAATATATAGAAGTTGTCTTTAGTGACAGACAATAGCAAGCGTATTCTATTTCCTTATTGCAAGGCCCTGAGATGATCTCTGTAAATATCTCCTTATTCATGAACAGAGAAGCTTTACTTTTACTAACATATTTCCACAGCTGTATTTTCATTCATGTATATGTATGGATATGGAATTCACTATATGACAAAAGTAGGGATGCTAAATGAGGGAAAATACTAAGTATCGATATCCGGAGTTAAATGAATGAAAATCCAAAAATCTCCTATTGGGAAGATAGTGATACCACTTGTTAGCTGAAGAACGTGTAAGAGTCTTAGGTTTGGAGTACTTGGTAAGAAATAGTGCAGTTGTAAGACAATATAGTAGAGGGAGACATGATAAGATAGATAGTTTTCACTAGAGAATAATTCCCTCCAGACTTTTTTTTTTTTAAGATTTTAGACTATGGATTCTGAGAAACAAACTGAGGGCTTCAGAGGGGAGGAGGGGAAGGGGAATGGGATAGGCTGGTGATGGGTAGTAAGGAGGGAACGTATTGCATGGTGCACTGGGTGTTATACGCAACTAATGAATCATGGAACTTTACATCGAAAACCGGGGATGTACTGTATGGTGACTAACATAATATAATAAAAAATATTATTAAAAAAAAAATTTTAGTCTAAACAATTTAGGGACTGCCAAATTACAGGCTTCAGGATTGAAATACCCGCATTTGTGAGGATATGCTGCTTGCTGGGGAACGAGCCGAAGGAAGTTCATTTGCACCAACATGAATTTCATTCAGCATGATGACAAGGTGAGCTTGATGAGTGTGTCGGGAATGGAACAACTCCTTGCATTGCTCCGCTCTTGACACAATATGTATTTACTTCTGACCTCAGCAGGCAAGAATTGCACCACTGTTGTTATAATCCACACCCTGAGCTTCCTTCACTTCCTTACATGTATCCAGTTAGTCAGATAACTTTATGACTTTCTCTCCATTTCAGTCCCTTCTCTAGACAAATTCACCCAAACTTCCCCCGATGACCTTTCCTTTGCTCTGCACACTTCTGCATTGGCTGGCCCCTCCCCCCACGCCATACTGTTATTTGCTGACTATCCTTGTCCCTTTTCTTAACACCGTAGAACAACATTTTGAAAGTCATCCTGGTCCCATTATAAACAGCCTCCCCCCGCCACACTTTCTTCTTTATAGGGCACAACTGACGTTATTCCTCAGACACTCTTTTATTCTATCCACGGATAACAGAGACCGGGGCAATTCTCGATGCCTGAGACCTCAACCACCAGCCAATGCCGGGTTCTTGACTTCGCTGGAGAAAAAAAATTCAAAGACAAGTCAGAATAAAGTATAGCAGAAGAAGCTGTATTGCGAAGCAAAAGTGTACACTCCAGATGAGTTAGTGTGGGTGAACTCGGGAAATCCGAGTTGTGCCAGGTGGGGGTTGGGCTCTGATGCTTATGGGTGGTTATAATTTGGGGACAAAATGTTCATGTGGCGTTGTGGGAATAGGAGTGGGTTTCTGGGAACTGCGTGGATTCCTACTCATGCTGTATGGGGAGGTGCTCTGCTCAGGCAGACTAACTTTTCTCTCGCAGGTTCTCCAGATATAGACACATAGACCGGGCCCACTAGGAGTCCTCTGGCATCCCAAGTGGAGGCGTCACTCTCAGTCACGTGAGAGCTAGCTGGCTTTTGTGCGCATGTGTGAGGCAGTTATGCAACAGCCGCAGGACGCTTGTGGCCACGAGAAACCACAGAGCCATCACAAGTTTGCGTAATCACCACGAACTGTCCGATGTCAGACTCAGTTCCCCATTTTTTGTAACGTTGGCAAATATCCAGCACTTCCCTATTCTGCCTCTCTTACCACTATTAGAGACGCTTAAAAATTATGGAGTCCTGTGATCAGGAAAAATAACCCTTAAGCCAGTGTCCACTGAAGCAGGGATTGGAGCATGTATAGCGGACCGGGCATCATATCGAGTTACACTGACCCACTGACTCTGTTGTTGGAGTTTCATACCCCAAACTTCTGCTTACTGTGGTTATATGGCCCCTAAAGCCCCTAGGGGTTAATATTCTCTTTTGAACATGAAAAGAGCTGGATGTGTGGGTCAAGGAGTAGTGAGTGTCCAGAGAATGACCTTTCTGAATCATGATATATAAACTGGGACACAAGAGGAATACAGGGAAAACGGATTATTGGGAAGTTACGTAATAATTTGTCATTCCTGAATGTTTACTCAAAATCAGTTGTTTTTCTGAGAACATTCCATGTATTAACCCACATAAATTTTAACTCCAACCAATATAAGTTTAAGTGACTTGTATAAGGTTAGACAGCTGACAAGTGGTAGACCTGGTTTGTCTCCACACACCGACTCCAGAGCTTTCATTCTTAAATGCTTCGTTAAATTGTCCTAATGATACAATAGTTTATTTGCATTTGTGTGTGTGAGACAGTGGATGGTGATTATTCTGTACATAGTATTGGAAAATACCATCATCATTAATTTGATTATGGATGCTTGCTGAAATCTCTGTTTTAAAAAATTCCGCAAAGGAGCTGGTCCACATCTGAGCCTTTCTCTTCCTAATTAACACTTTCCCAGGGCACTTACTCACTACATGTGAGCTTTCACCTCAGAGTAAAAACTTTCATCACCAGACAGAAGCTCTCGCAACCTTACCCTGTCCTACCATTTAGTTTATGTATACTCTTTGAGCAAATACATTTTTACACACTTTCCTCTTTATTTTGTCCTAAAACATTTGTATCTTTTTATCTGTGTTTGTGGCTTCATCAAGTTTCACATTTCACATACTTTCACATTCACTCTTTCTACCTTCTCTATCCCATTGAACAATTTATTTTTTTATTTAAATTCAATTAGCCAACATATAGCACATAATTAGCTTCAGATGCAGAGTTCAATAGTTCATCAGTTGCATTAACACCCAGTGCTCATCACATCACGTGCCCTCCTTAATACCCATCACCCAGTTACCCCATCCCCCCCACCCATCTCCCCTTCAGCAACTGTCAGTTTGTTTCCTATAGTTAAGAACCTCTCATGGTTTGCCTCCCTCTCTGATGACTTCCCATTCAGTTTTCCCTCCCTTCCCCTATGATCCTTACGCTGTTTCTTATATTCCACATATGAATAAAACCATATGATAATTGTCTTTCTCTGATTGACTTATTTGGCTCAGCATAATACCGTCCAGTTCCAGCCACATCAATGTAAATGTTAAGAACTCACCTTTTTGATGGCTGAGTAATATTCCATCATATATACATATATATACACACACACACACACCCATAGTGTCTTCTTTATCCATTCATCTGTTGATGGACATCTGGGCTTTTTCCACAGTTCCATAGTTTGGCTATTGTGGACATTTGCTATGAGCACTGAGGTGCAGGTGCACAATTTAAATTTAACTTTCCCAATAGAAAATGAGTGGACAGATTATGCAGAGAAAAAATTCACAGCGAAGTGAATGGATCACTTAAAATAGACCCTACCCTCACTTGCAATCTAGAAACTAAAGATTAAAATCAATATGATAGAA
>NW_023179753.1:0-5110 GCF_002007445.2 Ailuropoda melanoleuca
AGAAATCACAATGGAAGTCAGAAAATACCTTCAACTGAACAAGTAAACACTACATAATAAGACTTATGGAATGTCAATGTAATATTTAGAGAAAAAATATATCCTTATATTTGTAAAAAGGAAAACCTAAAAATCAATTTAAGCATTCCTCCCTCCTCCAAGAAGTTAGAAAAAGAACAGCTGACTAAACCCTGAGAAAATGGAAGGAAATAAAAGATAAAATCATAAATGAATCAACAGAAATATAACATATAATAGAAAAGATCAACAAAGCCGAAAGTTAATTCCCTGAAGAGACTAATAAAATTGACAAACCTCTGGTGAGACTGTTCAAGAAAAAGAAAAATGAAGCATAATCAACACTGGAATGAAAAAGAAAAAATCATTAAAGAAGCTGCATAATATAAAAGAAAAATACAAAGTTATTATGAGCACCTATGCCGATAAATTTGAATATCAAACAAAACAAATTCCCAGGAGAAAACATTACTTTACTAACATTTACATGAGAAAAAAAAATAGAGACACTCATCAGTCATATAGCCATTAAAAAAAATAAAAAGTAATTTTAAATCTTCCCACAAAGAAAAGCCAGATCCCAGTAGGCTTCACCAAAAAGAACTTCCTAAGAATGGAAAAAGAAATAATTCCAATCTTAGAAAAATTCTTCAAAAAGGCAAATGAGGGGAATATTCTTCAACTAATTTTATGAAGCCCTGATATCAAAATTTGAGAAGAAAAAGTATGAGAAGGAAAATTACAGTCCAATTTCACTCATGAAAAAATATTAACAAATTGAATCCAATAGTATATAAAAAAGCTACAACATGAAGATCAAATGGGTTTTATCCCAAGAATGCAAACTTGGCTTAGCATTAGACGGATCAATTAATATCATTTGCCACAATTTAGTAGTTACAGATTATATAATCATTTCAACAGATAAAGCACTGGTAAAATCCAACATCCATTCATGATAAAAATTCTTCACAAACTAAGAAGGGAGCACTGTAACCTGATATATTAAAAAAAAAATCTACAGCAATCTACTTGATGAAAGATTAAAAGGTCTTCTTATGAGGGGCACCAGGGTGGCTCAGTTGGTTAAACATCTGTCTCTTGATTTCAGCTCAGGTCATGATGTCAGGGTTGTGAAATCAAGCCCCACATGGGGCTCCACACTGGGCGTGGAGTCTGCTTGAGATTCTCTCTCTCCCTCTCCCCCTACCCTCGGGCTTGCATGCACATGCACGCTCTCTCTAAAAAATAAACAAACAAATAAATGGTCTTCTTTTGAGACCAGGAATAATACAAGGATGCTGTAATCACCACCTTCATTCAACAATGTACTGGAGGCCCTTGCCAGTGGGAAAAAGCTAGAAAAAGAAAAAATTTCAGTCAGGCCTCACTTTGCATGGTTCCGAGTAAATTTCAATTACTACAGTTTAATTAAATTAAAACTCTCCCAAGGACAGTTTTAATTTTAGTTACCATGATATATTAAACTTCATATAATAACTGTATAAAGTACAGACCTCAGTGCTAGCTGTTCAGTCCACAAATCACTGCTAATAACAGATACATACCATGATCAATGACCAATCACATCACTTCTTTCAAAGTCTGTTCATTGTGCATCTGTTATTCAGTTCAGAAGCAGACAGTAAAGATGTAACTATGTTGGCTGTTTGTCTTACAATGATAAACCCACTTGACAGTTTACAAAAATATATAATCAATAGAGGGAATTAGCCAACAAAGATGAAAGGGCAGCAAAGAAACAAAAAGTGATAACGCTGGAAATGAAATTCTAACCAAACGTAAATGAAAAAGCTAACTAAAGGAATACTGACACTGTTGGCAGTTTAGAGACTCTAGATATGCAGTCAGAGAGCGAAGGTGAACATATTGACATAAACAAAGAAAATGGGTGTGAGGAAAAGGATGCAGTTCTTCCAGATGAACACAACTGGCAAAAAAAAAATTGATATTACAGGAACTCTCCAAGATATTTCATGATATTGAAAGTGCAAAGGATAAATGTTAGAAGCTAACCTAAATACAGAAAAGAGTGTAACAATTCACCAAGGCATATGACAAAAAGAAGGCCATCACTGATCCTTGGGCAGGGCTTCCAGATTCTGGTTTCAAATGTAAGGAGCTTGTTTAAGTCACCACTCTGTCCTAATAATAGGTACAAAGCTGAAGCGATTCAACAACTCTTCTTGGACCTGAAGAGAAAGGAGGACACAGGGCAAACTTTGGCCTCCAAGATTGGAGACAAACAGGCAAAATACAGAGTCACAGCTTTCCAGTGCAGAGACTCACAAGTGGAAACCTCCTTGGAAAGCAGTGCCCAGTAGGCAAACATGAATTGAAACTAATGAATTCTAGGCTCTTTGTGGATAACTGGAGTTAAAAATCAGGGGGATGCAGTCACAGTCCCCCTATAACCCAACAATTTTGTGCAGTTTTCCTCCAGGAGCTCAATCAGGTTCCCACAGTAAATATCAGAGAAACCCCCCCCCCCGACCCCAGCAGAGGGAGGGAAAAAGAAACCGTCTTGAATATGTCAAGCCCTCGGTTCTTAACAAGGCCTGCCCTCAGGAGAAACAAGTAAACCAAACCTTAACCTGCTGAAGTAGATTCAATGCCTAAGAGACCTGGGAGGATGGGAAATACCCAACTCTAGTCAGCTCTACCCTTCCACATAGGAGAAGGGAAATATCCAATTTCAGTCCACTCAAGCCATCCCATCCCACCAAAGGGAGGAGGAAAAAACTGAGAAATACTTATGAAGTTCACAGTCCAAGGAAAGAGGCTCATTAAAAGACAGAGACCTAATCAAAGAACTATAGAACACTTCCCCCGACCCCCACCTTAACACCACATTACCAAAGACCTATTTACAGCATTGCCTTTTACCCAGTCCACCAAGAAAAAATTACAAGGCATAATAAGAGGCAAAAATACATTATAAGAGACAGATCCAGCATCAGAATCGTAAATGGCAGGGATGTTAGAACTGGCAAACAGGGGCGCCTGGGTGGCACAGCGGTTAAGCGTCTGCCTTCGGCTCAGGGTGTGATCCCAGCATTGTGGGATCGAGCCCCACATCAGGCTCTTCTGCTATGAGCCTGCTTCTTCCTCTCCCACTCCCCTGCTTGTGTTCTCTCTCTCGTTGGCTGTCTCTATCTCTGTTGAATAAATAAATAAAATCTTTAAAAAAAAAAAGAACTGGCAAACAGAATTTAAAACAACTATGATTAATATGCTATAGGCGCTAATGGATAAAGTAGACAGCATACAAGCATAGAGGGGCACTGCAAGCAGAAAAATGGAAATCCTAAGAAACAAACAAAAAGAAATGCTACAGATTAAAAAAAAAAAACTAACAGAAATGAAGAATGCTTTGATGGGCTTACTAGTAGACTGGACATGGCTGAGAAAAGAATCTCTGAGCTTTAGGATATATCATTAGTAACTCTGAATACTGTAAAGCAAATAGAATAAAAATGAAAGAAAAAAGACTATCCAAGGACTGTGGGACAACTACAAAAGGTATAATGTATGCATAATGAGAATACCAGAAGAAGAATAAAATAGGAGAAAGGCAAAGAAATATTTGAAACAATAATAACTGAGAATTTCCCCTAAATGAATGTCAGAACCAAATCACAGATCCAAGAAGCTCAGAGAACACCAGATAAATGACAAAAACCCTACACCTAGGCAGATCATTTTCAAACTATAGGAAATCAAAGATAAAGAAAACAATCCTCAAAGAAGCCAGAGGGGGGAAAACCACCTAACCTACAGAGGAACAAAGATAAAAGTTACAACCAACTTCTCTTTTTTAAAAAAATATTTATTTATTTATTTGAGAGAGAGGAGCATGAGCGGTGAGAGGGGCAGAGGGAGAGGGAGAGAAAGAATCTCAGGCAGACTCCCCACTGAGCGCGGAGCCTGGCGCAGGGCTCCATCCCAGGAGCCTGAGATCATGAACTGAGCCCAAATCAAGAGTCAGATGCTTAACCAACAGAGCCACCCTGGTGCCCCTGCCTATGGAATTTCAAATTTAATACTTTACACTATTTCACCCAGTATATCCAAAATTTCAGCATGTAATCGATATTTTTAAAATAGGAGACATGTTCCATTCTTTCATACTAAGCTTTCAAAACCTCCTATTGCACACTTACAGCACATCTCAGTTTGCATAGGCACTTCTTTTTTTTAAACTTATAGACATGGTTTATTACTATAAATATTTGCAATGAAGGTTCTTATACACATTTATGCACATTTTTTATAATTTATACAACTTGAATTTAAACATAATAGCTACGGGGCACCTGGGTGGCACAGCGGTTAAGCGTCTGCCTTCGGCTCAGGGCATGATCCCAGCGTTATGGGATTGAGCCCCACATCAGGCTCCTCTGCTGAGAGCCTGCTTCTTCCTCTCCCACTCCCCCTGCTTGTGTTCCCTCTCTCGCTGGCTGTCTCTGTCGAATAAATAAATAAAATCTTTAAAAAAAAATAAAATACACATAATAGCTACTTTTCTCAGTAAATTCAGATTTATATAATCATTGAACACCACTGATGATTGTTGTTTTTTTCTTTTTCCTACCATGAATATGTAAAATCCTTGCAGTAAAAATTCTTATGTCTTGGCTATTTTATTTCTTTATTTTTTTCCATTTTTTAAATTTAAATTCAATCAATTAACATACAATGTGTTTTTGGTTTCAGAGGTAGAGGTCAGTGATTAAGTGATATAAAATTAGTCTTACATAATACCCAGTGCTCATTCCAGCACGTGCCCTCCTTAATGTTCATCACCCAGGTACCCCATCCCCCCACCTCCCTCCCCTCCAGCAACTCTCAGTTTGTTTCCTATATTAAGAGTCTCTATGGTTTGTCTCCCTTTCCGATTTCGTCTTGTTTTATTTTTTCCTCTCTTCCCCTATGATCCTGTTTTGTTTCTTAAATTCCACATATGAGTGAGATCATATGATAATTTTCTTTCTCTGATTGACTTATTTTGCTTAGCATAATACCCCCTAGTCCATCCACGTTGTTGCAAATGGCAAGATTTCATTTTTTT
>NW_023179753.1:5277-5508 GCF_002007445.2 Ailuropoda melanoleuca
CCGCCGTGCCACCGAGGCGCCCCCAAGATTTTATTTTTTGATGGCTAAGTGGTATTCCAACAAGCAACCTCTCTTCAGAAACCATGCAAATAAGAAGTAGAGTAAAATACTTATTTTATATTTTTTTTTTAGATTTTATTATCTAATTTTATAATCTGCGAAATTACCCTTCAACAGTGAGGGAGAAATGAAGATTTTATCAGACAAAGAAAAGTGGAGGGAATTTGTTAC
>NW_023179754.1:0-619 GCF_002007445.2 Ailuropoda melanoleuca
TGGTATCTCACTGCGGTTTTGATTTGTATTTCCCTGATGCCGTGTGATGTTGAGCATTTTTTCATGTGTCTTTTGACCGTTTGTATGTCTTCTTTGGAGAAATGTCTGTTCATGTCTTCTGCCCACTTCTTGATTGGATTATTTGTTATTTGGGTGTTGAGTTTGCTATGCTCTTNTGGGTGTTGAGTTTGCTATGCTCTTTATGGATTTTTGTATACTAACCCTATATCTGATAAGACATTTGCAACTATCTTCTCCCATTTTGTCGGTTGCCTATTGGTTTTGTCACCTATTTCCTTTGCTGTGCAAAAGCTTTTTATCTTTTTTTTTTTTAGATTTTATTTATTATTTGTCAGAAAGAGAGAGAGCAGGCAGAGGGAGAAGCAGGCTCCCCACTGAGAAAGTAGCCCAACGTGGGACTCAGTGCTAGGACCCTGGGGTCATGACCTGAGCCAAAGGTAGACACTTAACCGACTGAGCCACCTAGGCATTCTAAAAGCTGTTTATCTTGATGAAGCCCTGATAGTTTATTTTTGCCTTTATTTCCTTTGCCATTGGAGATGTGTCTAGCCAGAAGTTGCTGCAGCCTAAGTCAAAGAGGTTGCTGCCTGTGTTCTCT
>NW_023179755.1:0-1472 GCF_002007445.2 Ailuropoda melanoleuca
TCAATTATGATGTAATGGAGTAATTCTTTACTCACAAATTAATCTCATTTATCAGATTTATCCTTTACTCAGAGCTACTCCCACTATAACTACTCACTCACTCTTCATTTTACTTAAGAGCTGAAATGCATTAGTTAAAAATCATGAATAAATAGAAGGAAGCAATCAACAAAACTAAAAGGCAACCTATGGAATCAGAGAAGATATTTGCAAATGACATGTCTGATAACGGGTTAGTATCCAAAATCTATAAAGAATTTATCAAACTCAACATCCAAAAAAACAAATAACCCAGTTAAGAAATGGGCAGAAGACATGAAGAGACACTTTTCCAAAGACGACATACAGATGGCTTACAGACACATGAAAAGATGCTCAACCTCACTCAGCATCAGGAAAATACAAATCAAAACCACAATGAGCTACCACCTCACACCTGTCAGAATGGCTAAAATTAACAACACAGGAAACAACAGATGTTGCTGGGGATGCAGAGAAAGGGGAACCCTCTTACACTGTTGGTGGGAATGCAAACTGGTGCAGCCACTCTGGAAAACAAGATGGAGGTTCCTCAAAAGTTAAAAATAGAACTACCCTCTGATCCAGCAATTGCACTACTAGGTATTTACCCAAAGCATACAAAAATGCTAATTTGAAAGGATATATGCACCCTGATGTTTATAGCAGCATTACCAACAATAGTCAAATTATGAAAAGAGCCCAGATGTTGTCCACAAAAGCCAAATTATGGAAAGGCCCAAGTGTCCACAGAGAGATGAATGGATAAAGAAGGTGTGGTATATGTGTATATATGTAGACTAAGCCACCCAGGTACCCTGAGCACCACGAGTTTTATGTAAGTGTTGAATCACTAAATTCTACACCTGAAACTATTATTACACTGTATGTTAACTAACTGGAATTTAAATATAAACTTGGGGGGGGTGCCTGGGTGGCTCAGTCGGTTGGGCGTCTGCCTTTGGCTCGGGTCAGGATCTCAGGGTCCTGGGATCGAGCCCCATGTCGGGCTCTCTGCTCAGCGGGGAGTTTGCTTCTCCTTCCAACTCTCCCTCTGGGCTTTCCCTTCTTACTCTCTCTTCTCTAATAAATGAATAAAATCTTTTAAAAAAATTAAGAAATTAAAAATAAAAACTTGGAAGCTTTAAAGGGGTGCCTGGGTAGCTTAGTAGGTTAAGCGTCCAACTCTTAATGACTCAGGTCAGGATCTCAGGGTCATGAGATCGAGCCCTGCATCAGGCTCTGTAGTCAGGGGGGAGTCTGCTTCTCTCTCCCTCAGCCCCTCCCCCCACACTCTTATTCTCTTTCTCTCAAAATAAATAAATCTTTAAAAGAAAAAGAAAAAAAACTTAGGGGCGCCTCAGTGGCTCAGTCAGTTAAGCGCCTGCCTTCAGTTCAGGTCATGATCTCAGGGTCCTAGGATCAAGCCCCAAGCCAGGCTCCCTAATCAGCGA
>NW_023179756.1:0-4147 GCF_002007445.2 Ailuropoda melanoleuca
GGGGGTATAATTCAAAATTCCAGAAAGTCACACAATAGCTGCGAAGCTACCAAGAAAAAAAAATACAATCAAGTCCCCCAAGACTACAGTATCCTGTCAATCACCTAGTCCACTGAAATACCAAATCTTCGTTGCGTTTCTACTCCTACTGCCCACCAACAACCAAAAGAAAGTGTTGACTGAGGCTAGGCAATATGGAGGATGCCTGTGCAACTTCCTCACCAGAGAAATTGTTTTCTTGTTGTCTATATTCTTCTAACTTCAATTTAATTCAATAAAGCAGGAAACTAGTACTCACACTGCCCCTATAAATTATAAACAAAGAAAAATAAAATCATGATCCTTTCACCCAAGGCACTTGTATGTATGAATAATTTTAACAGACTAGATAGTGTTTGCATCACTATAAATGATGATGGTTGTTTTTGACTTAAGTACTGATTTGGTGCAATTAATAAAGTGTTGTCTTTCTCCAAGAGTTGCTTTGAGAAGTTGTGCCTTAATCCATTCATGTGTGGTGTAAGATATAATTTTGAACCTTTCCTGTGGGACTTGTCTTTTCAGAACCAACTTACAAGCCTCCCAGAAATACCAGTTTCATTAATTTAACGGGTCTCATTATAAAGCAAAACCATTTTAAGAATTTTGAATAATACCTTTTTTATAGATTTAATACAAAGTGATTTGGCAACACATCTTGAATCCAAATTCACCCTCAAAAGATGATGATGGATGGTACAAATATAAAGATCATCATTTTGAATACTAAGAAATTCAGACAAAAAAGAAAACTACCGTGATATGAATCTGAAGGGAAAACTTTGTGGAGGAAACATGTCTTGGACTTTCTGAAATAGAAATTGCCTTAAAATAGAATTTCTATTTCTGGGTTAAAGAAGACTTTGCAAAAATGCATCCATAATTTTTTTAAACATAAGGAAGGCAATTTATTCTGAAAACTCTGTAAGATTATTTTAAAATATCATATGAGTGTTTTGTTCCCTTACCTGAGCACATGTGGAATGTCCCTCTTACTGCTTCTTATCCTAAACCAAAGGTCCTCTGAGGTTTTTCCTTACTCATCCCATCCAATTTGATTTCTAACTAATCACCAAGAGCTAACCTCATCTAATTGGAGAAGTCTCCTCACTGTCTGTTATTACACAGTGCTTAATTCCATGTCCATGTTTTGTCCAAGCTATTTCTATGGGAATAACCTTGCTACTGTCTTTCACTTACCTAAATTTTTAGTATTTTTCAAAACATATCTCAAAAGCCTTACATCTTTCAATAATCCTTTTCTAGCTGCTTCAGCATTATAAAAGTGTTCACATTTATAGAAAAATCAGCAGGTTGGGCATTAAAATTTTTATGTGTATTTTCTCTTTATATCCTTACAACAATCCAAGGAAGGTTTGTTAGTATATCTCCATTTTAAGGGTAATGAAACTGAATCACAGAGAACTGAAAACAAGAAGGTTACATGATTCAAGGTCACATAGAAAGGTTGACTGGTTCCAGAGGCTGTTAGAAACGATTTTTATTAGTCAGTTACACCCAGTTCGCATTTTGAAGTAACAGCCATCTCACCTGTCAGACCCAACCTTGAGTCTCGCTGGTAGAACTCCACACAGCGATGATTCCAGCTTCGTGTCAAAAACCTCCCACAATGAGAAGGGTAACAACCCCAATGAACTTCATAATCACTTGTCATACTCTTGACACCATGCCAAATGCTCTACTTACATTACCTCATTCAGTTCTCAGATTACCCTTCTGCAGGGCTATTACCCCAAAATGAGGACACTGGGGTTTAAGTGCCCCAGGGTCCCACTCCTGCAGACTTGGGGAACCTTTCATCTTTGAACAGCTTTTCCTGTTATAAATGATTAAGCTGAAAAACATCTCCTTATAACTTCAATACATAGATCCCAGCTCTAACTATTGAAACCACACCAAACAAATCTAATCCCAATCCCTTTCCCATGTGAGAGTTCACTGATGTAGAGAAAGATGTTTTCTCCTAAGTCTTCTTCAGGATAAATGAGCTTCGTTTCTGTGGTGTTCTAAATATGACATGGTTTTTGGTCTCTCTCTTCTTAAAATGTGGCTCCAGAAATACTACAATCTCTACATGTGATTTGACTTGCCAAACTGAAACAGGATTATCACCTTAATATAATCCAAAATTGCATGCTAGCTTTTGGCAATGACATCACGCAGCTAAAACTGATAAATTAAGTTGAGCTGACTACTCACTAAAATACTAAGTCTTTTCTTTCTTGCATCACTGCTTAAAGCACACCCACCCCATCTTGAATCTATGCAGTTAGTTTCATGGACCCAAGGACAGAAATTTATATTTATCCATTTTACATTTCATCTTGTTAGATTCAGCCCATTGCTCCAGGCTGTCAAAATCTTTTTGGACGCTATGTCTGTCATCAATGTATTTACCATCCTCCAAGATTTGTGTCATTTGCAAATTTGATGAGCGTGCCCTAAGTGCTGGGTGGAAGCTCAAAAAATACTAATTGATTGATTGACTGATACTCCAAAAATAAAACCACCAACATAATCTACACTGTTACAATTCTAAGCCATAAAAGCACAATTTTCTAACAGATAAATGTGTCATACAAGGATTCATCACCTTTGCAGAGTGAACTTGTTTACTAACATGAATTTTTATATAATTATAAATACTCTTGTCTATTAAATATTCCCTATTGAGCCACATTTATACAAACAATAGGAATAAAGGAGTTGAGGCAATTATTCAGGGAAGGTTGATTTGGCAGAAATTAATCACTTGAGTTGCCCTCAAATATTTGGAATGTGCATGTGTTCCCTCAAAATAGTTTGATTCCCTGAATAACTGCTTACATTGTCATCCCCTTCGACCATTCGAAAGATTCTATAGGGAAATGACTTCATACACAGATAAGTTCCTGAAAGATTTTTCTTGTTTTTGTTTCTACTTTTTATTTTCCATGTGCTCACATATTTTATTTCAACACTTACTCCTCTCCCCTCCTCCCATCTTTGCATTCCCCCTCATCCTATCCTTGTGCCCTACACACACACACACACACACACACACACACACACACACACTTTGGTTTTCTTTCCTGAGGAACGCAGACGAGCCAGGCCCTTGAAGTAGTCTATGCCTCATCATATTACATTTCCACTCTAGGTATGAGGCTTTGAATTTGCTAGTCTCCCCTTCAACCCATTAAAGCTCTCTGTTTACTACAACCTCATACAAACATGCCTCCAACTGAATCCATCTTTAACAATGTAACATAGGAACATAAGTGGTTTTCTTCATCCTATCTTGCCTGGATGGGAAACTCTCAGNACACTTCGGTTTTCTTTCCTGAGGAACGCAGACGAGCCAGGCCCTTGAAGTAGTCTATGCCTCATCATATTACATTTTCACTCTAGGTATGAGGCTTTTAATTTGCTAGTCTCCCCTTCAACCCATTAAAGCTCTCTGTTTACTACAACCTCATACAAACATGCCTCCAACTGAATCCATCTTTAACAATGTAACATAGGAACATAAGTGGTTTTCTTCATCCTATCTTGCCTGGATGGGAAACTCTCAGGGCCACTTCCTCCCAAACTATTAAATTACTCTCTTTCTCACTTAAAAAAAACAGAAACAACTATTAGCTTACACAGATATGTGATGGAAAATCAGCCAGTGGTCTGATTTATTGTTGATTTCCTATATCATAGGGATAGAGGCAGCCCATTTTCCGTAGATGTTGGCTAGGAACATTTCACGTACAATTCCACGTTTAAGAATGCTTTTGGTGCACAGACGATCACACTATTCTACACTCTTAATTATCCCACTATCTCATTGCTTCCCTTTTCTATCTATACAAAACAGATGAGCTCCAATAAGTAACTAGAATTAACTATAAAACACCCTAGTAACCATTCAGTATTTTATACCCCAAAATCTAGAAGTTGTTATAACTATAATCTCCTCCCCTTAAAAGTAAGTCAACTTATTTTGTTTTCCATGTTTAGGAAGGAAACTGATCATCACATCTTTCATTAAAAGCCATAGCTTTATTTTATTTTATTTTTTTAATGTTTTTTTATTATATTATGTTAGTCACCATACAGT
>NW_023179757.1:0-1547 GCF_002007445.2 Ailuropoda melanoleuca
TAAGATTTTATTTATTCATAAGAGACAGAGAAAGATAGAGAGAAGGAGGCAGAGGGAGAGGCAGGCTCCCCACTGAGCAGGGAGCCCAATGTGGGACTCTATGCCAGTATCCTGGGATCACGACCTGAGCCAAAGGCAGATGCTTAACCGAATGAGGCACCCAGGTGCCCCTAAAATGCTTATTTCTTTCCTGCAAGATCCTGGACAGAGAAAGAAGGCTCTCAGTTGGGATCAGAAGGCCCGAGTCTAATTTTGTCTCTCTTCCCAGCTCATGGAATAGCCTTGGATAACTCCTTACCTGGGTCTAGGTATGGGTCTAGATTTCTTCATTTGTAAAATGGTCAGCTTGGGTTAGACAATCCCTATGACCTCATCTGGCTCTCACAAGACAAGATTCCAACTTGTGATGAGCTACCCTCTTATCCCCGCCCATCCCCCAGCCCCTACTCTCCACCCACCACATATCATACCCTCCCCAGTGCTGTACTGGGCTCCTGGGAAAAGACATGGGCCGAGAAGTGGAGCCTCCAGGAAAGCAGGTATCAGGCAAAAATAAAGGATGGCACCCAAGGGGGTCTGGAGGTCATCAGGAAGAAGGCCACCAGGCCAAAGAGAGTTCTTACAACCAGTCACATTGCCAGCTAAGACACAACCTCAAAGCCTGGAGGTTCCTCCCAGGGTGGTGGGATTCCACATCCTGGACTCCTACAAGGTCAGGGAGCTTAGCCCTCACTGGTGTGGGGTTCACCTCTGAGGCTCCCCAACAGGCCATATCCCATTCCACCCCACCCATCCCTCCACTGAGGGACCTGAGCCACCCTCTCCTCTATCCACCCCTTTTCCAGCTCACAATGGGGCCTCAAGGCACAGGGGCCCCCAGGCGGTGCTGGACTTACTTTCTCTGACCTGATCGCCATTCTCTATCTCCTACCACTTGGACCTGNAACCTGCCCAATTCCCATAGATTGCCTAGATTTCAAATTAGCAGTCCCCCTGTCAGGAAACCCTCCCAGATCCCCCAACCCAGGCAGGGTCAGGCTCTTCATGCCTCACCCCATGGTCAGTATTACCCTCTGTCTCTGCTGCTGATCCACTGTAAATATTTTCTGTCCATCTCTCCCTCCAGACTCCCTGATGCCTGTGTTAATTCAGACATTGTGCAGATGACATTCTCTTGTAGCTGAGAGCTTTTTGATTTAACAGAACTTTGGGAATCAGCTCTCTGCTGGGTGCTGCTCTGTGAGGAGATGTGCTAGAGGTTAACTCTGGCCCTCTGGCCTTTTTCATCAGAGTAGTTCTGGTGTAAACTTGCTGTTTGCCCCCCAGGGCTGGGAGTGGGGGTCAATTAAACCTCTCTGCCTTGCTGGGAAAAAGTTTGAAGTTCTGTCCCTTGACCAGGGAGTTTTTAGGCCTTGTAGAGCAGCTGGAATAGGAAGAAGTGTCTGCGGGCCCTCTGACCTGGGCCCCAGGCGTGCATGCCCGCCCAATCAGTGTTCACGAGAGACTTGGCAGGCTCTTGACAGTTGGAGGACTAGACAATTGAACCC
>NW_023179757.1:1993-14077 GCF_002007445.2 Ailuropoda melanoleuca
TTCAGTTTTCCCATCTGTACAGTAAAAATGGACTCTGTAAGCCCCAGAAGCCCTCCAGTTAAGACAGTATATAGGCAGGATGGAGTGGAAGAAATTGTCCCTTTGTGCAGGCTGCTAGCTGGGTGCTCCCCTATATCTCATCCCATCCCATCTCCTAGCCACAGAATAAGAAAAAAATATCTCTGCCCAAGTACAGCTAATGGAACTGAGGGCACAGGCAGCTCAGACCCCTTCAAAAATCATGCCTTTGGGCAGGGAGGGCCTTAGAATTGAAGTGAGGCTACCAAATTTTTCCTCTAGGCAAAGAAGAGTGGCTGGGATAGGGTTTGTTTTTTGGTAAAATATAGAACAAAGAATTTATCATTTTAACCATTGTCAGGTGTGCAATTTGGTGCCATTAAGTACATTCATGCTGTTGTATAACCATCACGACTATGTATTTCCAGATTTTTCCATCGTCCCAACAGAAACTCTGTACCCGTCAAACTAACAATAATTCCCCATGCCTCTTCCCCTCCCAGTCCCTGGTACCCTGTTAGTCTACATTCTGTCTCTATGAATTTGCCTATTCTAGTAACTCATGTAAGTGGAATCATCCTACATTTGCCCCTTTCTGTCTGGTTTATTTCACTTAACATAATGTCTTCAAGGTTCACGTTGTAGCAGGTGTCAGAACTTCGTTCCTTCTTAAGGCTGAATAGTATTCCTTCATATGGATGGATCACAATTTGTTTATCCATTCATCTGTTGATAGACACTTGAGTTGTTTTCATCTTTTGGCTCTTATGAATATTGCTGCCATGAACACAGGTATACAGATATCTGTTTGAGAGGTGCCTGGGTGGCTCAGTCAGTTAAGCATCTGCCTTTGGCTCAGGTCATGATCCCAGGGTGCTGGGATGGAGTCCCAAGTCAGGCTCTCTGCTCAGTGGGGAGTCTGCTTCTCCCTCTCTACCCCGTTTATGCTCTTTCTTGCTATCTCTGTCTCTCTCTCTCTCAAAGAAATAAATACAATCTTTGGGGAGCCTGGGTGGCTCAGTTGTTAAGTGTTTGCCTTCGGTTCAGGGCGTGATCCCAGAGTCCTGGGATCGAACCCCACATTGGGCTCCATGCTCCTCTTGGAGCCTGCTTCTTCCTCCCCCACTCCTCCTGCTTGTGTTTCCTCTCTCACTGGCTGTCTCTCTCTGTCAAGTAAATAAATAAAATCTTTTTTTAAACATTTTTTTTAAGATTTTATTTTTTTATTTGACAGAGATAGAGATAGCCAGCGAGAGAGGGAACACAAGCAAGGGGATGNGCTGGCTGTCTCTCTCTCTCTCTGTCAAGTAAATAAATAAAATCTTTTTTTTAAACATTTTTTTAAAGATTTTATTTATTTATTTGACAAAGATAGAGATAGCCAGCGAGAGAGGGAACACAAGCAAGGGGGTGGGAGAGGAAGGAGCAGGCTCATAGTGGAAGAGTCTGATGTGGGGCTCGATCCCATAATGCCGGGATCACGCCCTGAGCCGAAGGCAGACACTTAACCGCTGTGCCACCCAGGCGCCCCAAATAAATAAATAAAATCTTAAAAAAAAAAAAAANAAAAAAAAAAGAAGAAAGAAAAAAAGAAAGAAAATCTTAAAAAAAAAATGAAAACAAAAACTAAACAAATATCTGTTTGATTCTCAGCTTTCAAATCTTTTGGGTATGTACCTGGAAGTAAAATTGCTGGATCAAATGATAATTCTATGTTTAGCTCTTTGAGGAAACACCAAACTGTTTTTCACAGTGGCTGCACCATTTCACATTCCCACCAGCAATGTGTGAGGGTTCCAGTTTCTCCTGGGGATACAGGCTGAAGATACTTGTTATTTTCCTTTTTATTAGTTTATGTAATAATAGCTGTCCTGATGAGTATGGTGGTATCTCATTGTGGTTGGCCTGGAATTTTTTCTAACAATTTTAGCTTGTAGAGCCCTTTTGTCAGAGAAGTTACCCAAAGGCCACGTGATGTCTGGGAGAGGAGCTGGTGGTAGTTACTTGGCGGCGAGAGGGGCTGGTGAGGTGAATGTGCGTGAGGGGTGCTCATGTGTGAGAGTCTTTTCTCTCGGTCCTTCCTTCCCTGCCCTGCCCCACCCAAAAGTCCTTAAGGTCTTTATGAGGAACCTGGTGGCACAGTGTAAAATGTCCCTGACTCACGGTCACTGAAGTCACTTCCCTTCTGGGGTACTAACTGGAGGAGTCCAAGTGTAACAGTGGCAGGAAGCTTCTCATTTTTTGTCCTTGGGGCAGGACTTTGCCAAGGAGGAGACCCTCTCTGTTTTGGCAGTCACTTGAGGTTATCAGATGTAAATAGGCCTTGGCAGAACAAAACAGGACCCTGGATGGCCTGACANGAGGACCCTGTGTGGCCTGACAAAGGCTGCTTCTCCCAAGATCCAACAGGGATGCAGAGCCCGGCAGAAAGGAGCTTCCAGGGTACAGATGGAAGAAGGCCCAGCCCCTGCCCTGGAGAGTTCCAAAGTTGGTCAACTCTCTCCCCAGATAACCATCCCCAATAAACGTCACTGGTGAGTGAGAAAGGGTCATTGGGTCCCCAAGGGGAACTCTGTGGTGTGGGAAAGGAGCCTGTACTGCTGCAAGACTCAATTTTGCTGCTGAAGACTGAGAAGACCTTTTGAACTTTCCTCCTGGAGAAAATTGCCCGAGCTTGGGAATGTGGATGAGAGCTGGGGCCTTGGAGTCCTGCGTTCGTGGCTGCCGGGGCTCTGGGCAGCGAGCTGGGGCAAGGCGGGTGCTCAGCAGGAACCTGGAGTGAAATGAGCTAGCCCTGGGGGTTTGAGCAGCCCTACGAAGCAGGAGAAAAGGCCCACAGAGGGGCAGATTGGACTCCCTCTTGATAAGATCTTGAGGGAGCTCAAGCAACTAATGGGGGAAAAATAGGAGCATAATTTGTGCCCTAAGCTGGGAGAGTGACCAGACCAGCTACATGTAGTTCTCAAGTTCTTGGCTTCTCTAGCTCCCAGAAGTGGGGCAGGGTGAGGGGCACCAGACAAGTGTATTATCCCTTTCCGAACTCAGCTTAAGACAACCCTGGGGAATGTCTCTGAGCCTCTTTCCTTACTTCGGTTCCCTGCAAGTCCTTCTCAGATACCCTTCAGGAGCTCCCTGGCCATTCCTTATCCTCAGCATTCCACCATGCCCCCTGCCTAGGTCTCTAACCCAGCATAGTACTCAGGCGCTCAGGTTAGTTTCCATTCACACCCTTTATCAAAATTTATCCAGCCTGTGGCCCGATCCCTCTGAACCTGACAGGGACACTGAGCTCAGCTGACAGACCAAATGGAGAAACTGATGGCAATAGCAGTTGGTTGATCTAGCCCGAGAAGGCAGTAATTTCTGCCTCCATGTGAAGGGCCAAACAGACCAAGCCCCAGGTGTGACCTTTAGTTGCACTTCCCTGGCCAAGATGCTAAATTCACACCTCCCATGAGTCCTGAAGCGGGTTATACCAGTCACCACCATGCGCCTGGGCAGTCAAATTTGCCTAAGATGAAATACTGATTATGCAAAAGGACTCTTTAGCCTACAAAATTTTCCACACCAAGCACACAAAAGAAAACATTTCTTCTAGACTACACTTAGAAGGAAAAGAAAGACAAGCAGGATAAAGGGCAAGATAAGAGAATGCAATAGGAACCGAGGAACTGAATCCTACCAGCTATCAAACCTTCATTCAACCAGCCGGTTATCCACACTTTATGTTTGCTAATTCATTACTTCAACCAACCAATCAATCTTCAATCAGCTAATCAAAGAATGAACAAGTCTTCACTCAGTCAAATATCTTTTATTCATTGGAGTGGCCAGTCAATTTCATTCATTCATTCATTCATTCATTCATTCACTTTCTTTAGCCATTCAACCATCATCCAAGCAACAAAGTATTAAGTAGTCATTCAGTCTTCGTTCACTCCACTAGGTATTCCAAACACCGAAGCTCAGGGCTGGGAGAGACCTCAAAGGCCACCTAGTTCAGCCGATTCCATCTTGTAGGAATCCTTTCCATTGCAACCTTGCCGAGCAGTCACCCAGGCTCTGTTGAACACCTCTAATAACGGAGAGCTCACTATTTTCAAAGGTTGCCTGGACTGTTGTGGGACAGCTTTGGCTGGGAGAAAATATGTCTCAAGCTCCCTTGTAATATCCATATCTGTTTCTGTGTTGCTTTTCAGGACACCCAGAACAACTCAGTTCCTATGCTAAGACAGTGCATCGGCAGGGACAGATGAAGATTGTGTCCTCTGGACTCCCTCCTTCCCTCNGTCCTTCCCTCACATCACCCTTGTGGGAACTGTTCCCTCTTTGTTCCAGTCTCTCTCTTGTGGTCAGATAGGGCTCCCTTAGTCCAGGGCTCTCTCCGGGTTTGGGGATTGGAATGCGAGGTCACATTCCAGGTGTGATGGGACCAGCTCTGAGGTAAGGGGACGATCACCTCCATGTGATCTCATGGAGTGTTTCTCATGCCTGCTATTTTGCTGAAAGGGTCTCCCCTCACCCTGTTCCACATCCTCCCCACCCACCTTCCCTACAGCTGAGCACCTTAAGGGCAGCTGGTCCATGAACTTGCTAAAGACCCCAGAGATGGTCTGACCCAAAGCTCTGCCCAGACAGGGTCAACAGGGATTTGGTGGGCCAGCCAGTCCTTCTCTGTGGTCTGAGGAGAGAGCTAAACCATTGGAAGCAGGAGATGAGGCAGGAGGACAGAAAGAAGGAGGTAAGTAGATACTTGAGTCAGTACAGGCCACGAGAAAGCAGAGGCTGAGGGAAGGAAATGATCCACTACACCAGTCAGGTCGTGGGAGCAAGTGGCAGGAGCAAACTGACCAATTTCAACAGAAAAATAATTTCTTACAAGGGACTGTAGGTGACTTGCACAAACTGGTTTCCAACTACAGGGTGACTTCATGATATATATATATTTGATTCTAAAGAATTACAGCACATGGCAGGACAAGATGCATGTGTTTCAGAAAATTTAAAACTTCCCTTCCCCCATGCCTCCCAAGAAGATACATCCAGGTCGCTGGAGGGTTTTTGGCTTGCGGAGAACAGTCTTGTTCAGGGAGATGATGGCCTTCCCTAGATCACAGCCTCACATCATAGGTAAGGAAGAGAAGCCCAGAGCTAACTGCGCCACAAAGAAGAGGGAGGTAAGAAAGGTGGGTGTAGGGCCTGGGGTCACTTGATGGGACCAAGAACTCCTGGGTGCTGTTAGATGTAAAGCTCTACTCTCTCTGTAGATCGAAATCTTTGCTACGATGTCCATTTCTCACTAAAGCCTGTGGTGAAGGTTGACTCCGGGATAATGCAGTGCTGAGACTTGCTCCTTGAGAAAGGATGTGAGTGGAGGTTGTGGGCCGTTACACCTGCACTGTGTTTTGAGACCCTGCCCAGGGTTTTCAATGGTAAATTCAATTCTTAACTGAATTTGGGTTTCAGTCTTTACCCTAAATAAAGAGCCAAATGTTTTACAGTGTACCTAGAGTTAACAATACTGTACTGTGCATTTAAAATTTTGCGAAGAGGGTAAATCTCACGTTAAATGTTCTTGCCACTATAGAAAATAAAAAGCCAAACATGCGCCCCCCCCATTGCTGCCAAAGTACCAGTGCAGGATGAACCAGCCAGAGCAGAGGCGGCTTTGGAATATTAGCTCAACACCAGCGGAAATCTGCGGTTGTGAAGTCAGCATTCTGGCACGATCAAGAATGGTTTTTCAAAAGGTATATTAATCAGGATCCTTTGTTTGTAAATCATGGAAATTCATCTCTAATGTGTTAAGCAAGTCAAACAAACAAACCCAAATACATAAACGGAAGGATGGAATTATTGGCTCACTTGAATGTGAAATCCAAGAATAGGGCTAGCTTCAGGAATAGCTAGATCCAGGCACACAAGTCAAGTCATCAGAGTTATCTCTATCCCACCACTTAGCCTTTCTCTGTGTTGGCTTCTCTTTCAGAATATGCTCCCCACTAGTGGAAAGATGACCCCCAAGAGCTCCATCCTGATATCTTCAGCCCTACTGGAAAAAGAGCTTACTTTCCCATTCATTCTGAGGAAATGACCAGAACTGAGTCTCATGGGAGATTGATTGGATTATTTCCCCAGCCCTGGAGTTGGGAGGGTAGGGTCAGCCACACAGGAACTCCCTGAACTGAGAGTGTAGGCAGGAAAGTCTCCCAAAGGAAATGAAGGTGCTGATACCAAAAACGGGAACAGCAAAACAGCAGTCAGTGAAAAATTGAGATATACACCCTATGAAGTGAGCTCAGGAGACTGATGCAAGAAAACAAAACAACACCAAACTTCCTTGTGTGACCCCAGGCTGGAAATTGATGTTTAATCCAGCCATGAAGGACACATGATTTATTAGGAAACTACAGTGTCTCCAGGAAGGGGCGAGGTGGACTGGGGCAGATCCCCTTGGCTGATTTGGGCCCCCACTCCCTCCCCTTTTAGCCTTAGCTTCACAGACAGGGATTTCCTGGAGCAGGAGCTGCCGCTGTAGAGCCAGCTCCCAGACAAGTCAAAATCTCTGGTCAAGGCCGTGCGCTACCAGACAGGAGAGATGTTCGCAGAGAGCGTGGCCCCGGGGACAAGAGAAGAGGGTGCCCACTGCCTCTGAAGTGTTACAGGGTGGTGGGAGACAGGGAGATAAGTGGCAAAAATCAAGAGGCTTTAGGCTCTGGCAGTAGGACTCAAATTCCAGGCCACAGATCAATGCCTCCATCTCTGGGCAGGAATGACAATTGCCACTTACAGGGAGATGCAGTGAAGGGGGGAGGTGCCAGGATTCACAGGGCTTACAGACAGCAAGGAGACAGGTGCTCCCCACAGGTGTTAAGAAGGAAGAGACCCGTGCTATGAGCCAAGGGACAAGATGGGACAAGATGCACTTGATGGCAGCCTGGAGAATCTGGCCCTGCTAGGACAGCTGCAACTGAGGAGACCTTATGGAAAAAGGTAGAATTCCCTGGATTTCCTATGCGGGATATCATTTGCTCTCTCCCCTTCCCCTACTCTCTGGCCCAGGAAGCTGACCTGTGTAGACTTAATTAACAGGATCCCTATGCTTCTGGCTCAGGTTGGGTTTGGCCAATGGAGAGTCCCAGCTGGAGATACGAAGAAGGAAGGAGAATGAGGTCAAGGTGTTTCTTCCCTTGGCTCCCTTCTTGTTGCAGAGCCTTGGGCTGGCTCTGACCTAAACTAAAGTTCACTCTTCCTCTCAAGGAGGCCTACTCCACGTGACTCTCATTCCACCTTCTGGTCACCACTCCCCTCCTCCACCTTGGCCATTCAGGCCTAGAGGGGGTGACAGCTCTAGGTTCTTGAACTTGAGGCTCCCCTGCACTTTGTAAACGGTCCCTATATAAAGAAAACCTCCTTCCATTTTCGCTCCAGTGGGCCATCTGTTTGTTGGTGGGACCCTGAATGATACTGTCCCCGAAATTCTCCCTTTTAACTTAGCAGGAGGAGGAAGAGGGGGAGGTGAGGACAGTCCTCAGAGAATAGGAAAGTGCAGCAGGGTTTTGGCTGGGTCCGCAGAAGGGCTATAGATACTCGCAGCCCCCAGCTTCTGAACACAGGCTAAAGTCCTGGGCATCCTTTTTTTCTGCTAGGAAGAGTCTGGTACCCAGGGGGATTGGCACTTGCTGGCACCTAACAGGTCCCTATACTTGCTGGTCACATTGGAAGGCCGACTAAGGAATTCCAAGGACTCATACGAGTTTGAAACACTCACCGTGACCAAGAAGGTCATCTGTGGCAGACATGCCTCTGAGCGAGCCTACTAAATGCCTCATTTTTCCCCTTCCCAAGAGAGGAGGCACTGGGAGCTGAGGCAAGCAGGGGACTTCCTCATGCTGGGACGGGGGATGGAGCTTGTCTCTGAGGGCAGAGGAAGTGAGAGAGAGGATCCAGGCTGAAAAACCCACCAGCTCACCAGACCCCTTTTAATGCTATTGCCTCTACATGTCAACCAACAGTGGCTCCAAATCTCCCTCGTTTCTCTTCCCCATCAAAGCTCAGTGTGTGTATATGAGGCCTGGGGGAGGGTGAATGGAAGCATCTGGGAGGCTCCCTTGAAGAGACTGGGGGAGGGGAGCTCCTGCCACCAGGCACTTACTGAGCTAGAACCCCACAGGCTCATCCTGGTGGTGCTGCTGGAATAAAGTATGGTGAGAAAGCAGGAAGANGGAAGAACCTGGGCCATGTTCCCATGAGACTGGGGGTGTTTGTGAACACAGATAGTGAAGCAGAGAATTCTGAAGGTCGGAGGTTCCTGAAAGGGCCTATATGAACAAGCTTGTCAGGACCAGGATGTGGTGGGCCTGGGAGGAAAAAAATGGGTCTACCCTGCCCAGTTCCTCATACTTCCTATGGCTCCATGTGACAGAGCATTAGGGTTAGAAGAGGGACAGGAACCAGGGAGCTAGACAGCAGCCACTGGGCCAAGCAATGGGGCCCTGGCTTGGAGGAAGAGCTGGGGACAGGCAGTCGGTAGGGAGGCCAGGTTGCCCCTATCTGGAGAAGTCCTTGGCAATGAGGGGGCCATAGAGCTGAAGATCAATGAAGAAACCAAGCATATCTCCTCTGCAGAGATCACCATATCACAGAGACTCCCCAGAGCAGAAATACCCAGAATAAGGTCAGGAAACCCTTTCCACCGCAGAGCAAAGTCAGGGTGGCAGGAGGTCTCACAAAGCTTCCTCCCCACCCTGAAGAGTGGTCCATCCCCTCACCAAGCCCCCGTGGTCACAATTCTGACCTGAGCGGGGTAAGGGGATTGCTTTGAATTGGCTAACAGATTAAAGTTTTAAATTGGACTGGTGTGAGTTATAATCTGAATGAGACCAGAAAGTTACAAAAAGTCTACTAGAGAGAAAAAGACCCAGGGTAGCTTCAAGTATCTACCTTAATAGGTTAAAACTCCTCAACCACCGGTTGCCATCACAACATGGCCACTGGCCATTCCACCAACCTGAGCTAAAGGGAGCACCTGTAAACCAGAATGTCTGCAAAAGTCCTGAGATTCCCTCCGACCAGGCCGTCTTGGGTGACAAAGCCGCTCCTGAACCAATCAGTGTTGCGGGGAAACTGCATGGGCTGATTATAGTCAAGCTTAGGTCATATTTGTACCCTGGAGTTGGCTTCCCTGGAACCACAGGGTTCCCCAAAAGGATGTGGGTATTACAGGGAAGAGGGAAGGGAGGATGAATTTGGGGAAGTATTGCATTATGGTTTTCCCCCATTCACTCCTCTGAGAGCCCCAGGAAGGGAGTGGAACTAAAACGAAAATTCCAGGTGTTTTATAATTCCCAGAATAAGAGCCGGGGGCGTGCTTGAAGACAATGCCAACAGGTACACAGGCGAGGCAGAGCAGAATTAAATATCCCTGCAGGAAAAAAAAAGGAGCTCGAGCACTCCTGTCAGGGACCTGCCTGTGATGGACACCACGAGGGAGGGGGAGCAGGAGCGGGCTGCTGCAGGAAGAAAAGTCATGTCTGAGGGGCATTTTTCTGAAGTCAAATTGTGAAAGAGAAAGTCAAAGAAGCCACAAAAAGAGCCCCTTCCTCTGTTGCCCATAGGAAACCAGTTGAAAAGTCAATTTTCCTGTTACGCACCAGAGTGGGGAGACAAGGGGACTAAATGCAATGTGGTATGTTGGGTGGAATTCTGGAACAAAAGAGGACATTGCTGGAAAAACTGGTGAAACCCAAAGAAAGTCTGCAGTGTAGTTAACAGTAATTACCCATGTTAGTTTCTGAGCTGTGTTAAAGGTACCATAGGAGGGTAAGATATGAACAATGGGGGAAGCTGGGGAAGGGGTATGTGGACCCCTCTGCACTATTCTTGTGACTTTTCCATAAATCTAAAACGATTCCAAAATAACGTTTATTTTTTATAAAGTCAGTTTTCCATTTTTACTGTGTGGAGAAGCTCCCCCCATCTGGGACTATACATAGAAATGAACACTGATCTGTCTTTAGGTAATCACGGCATCTCCAGTACGGTGTGGGGTGGCGGAAAGAGCCAAGTGCCAGCCATAACTCCTCCAGGATCCTGTGAACTGGGCGTGCATGGATGAGACAGAGCCCATGATGCACTCAGCCCGGGGCTGAGCACATAACTAGCGCCCAGCCGAGGTTAGTAGTCTTTGCTCCACCCATACCTGGAGTTGTTATAATGTGCCTGCCTCCCCCTCTTGGCCTCCCACATCCCTTGTCTTGGAGGTGGGTGAGTTGTTCAGCCGCTTCATCGAGTCTTTCCACAGGGCTGAGAACCCCAGCCCTGAGGCCTCTGCATCTTTGGTGCGAGTTCCCCGTGCCTCACCTCCTGGCACATACGTGCGTGGACAGCTGAGATGACTCTGTGCTGGGCTCTGACCTGATTAATGTCATTTAGTCCTTGCATCATCCTGGGAAGGTAGGGATCACTGTCCCCATCTTACAGATGAGGGTTGCAGGAGCTGGTATTTGCTCTCTCTCAGAGCGCTCTCCTGAGGCAAATAAGACAAACAGCGCCAATAACTGTGAGGCCAGGTGAGCCAGTCAGCAGAAAACATGGAGAGTGCTGGAGAACTCAGAGAGGACAGTTCACCTCTGCACCCCACAGTCAGTGGACTTTGGAGCCACGAGGATTTCCAGGGAGAAGGGGATGAAAAGAGCATCCAAGAGGTGGAAGTAGTGAGAGGCTTGGCACTGAGATGGGATTCGTTGAAGTCCAGCAGTTCTCAGGCAGTCTGTCTGGGCGGCCTAGAGCCCGGGATCCATGCAGAGAGCGGGTTGGGACCATAAGCAGAAGGATTGGTGGGACCCCATAGGGCTCTTTACCTCCCACTCCCTGGGCTGGATCCTGCCCTGAGGCTAACATCCACATTCTGTCATCTGTTGCTAAGTATTGCCTACTCTAGGACCTCTTTGTTTTTGTTGGAAGGAGATCCCTGCTCCGGCCTTTATGGGTCGCTGCTGGGAGGACTCAAAATAGGGCATGGATGGGAGAAACAATTCAGTATCTATTTTGTGCCAAGCTGAAAAATGGGCTGTGGGGATCAAGATGACTCAACCCCCTTGTCCTGGGAGCATGCGGGCTGGGGAGTATACTGATTGCCGTGCACAATGTGGTGAGCTAGTCCATGAGAAACAGGGCCTGGGACTGTGGGTGCTCAGAGAAAGCCCCCAGCCTCTAGGGGTGGAGGGTCTCCCCGGCGAGACTGGGCCAGCCTGGTAGCAGGGTAAACAACAGAATCAGCAGTCCTATTGGGAAGGAGAGCCCTGAGTTCTTTGGCTGCCTCTCCAGGAGGAGAATCAGATCCAGGAAGCAGTGGGACCCCGCCAGAGGCCCAGCAGGGTAAACCAGGCCTCCCCACGTGGGCAGCCACCTTCCCACAGGAGGGCATTATCTGGGCACGGCCCCATGAGCAGGGGCTTGGCTTCCAGAAGATGTGATGGCCTCTCACTGTTCTACAGGACCTCTGTAGTTCATACGATGGGCGTGTTGCTCCGAACTTGCCATTTGCGNTGAACTTGCCATTTGCCAGCTGTCTGGCACCAGACTAACCCAGCAGACCTATTCTCACCTCGCATGCTAAGGTACCTGGTGCCAGGACTCTCTCAAGTGCTCTGGCTGCTTCTCTAAGGACATGCATGGTGCTAAAGTCCTCTGGGCCTATAGCCCAACTCAAAACTTGCATTTTTCTACGGAGCCTCGGGGAAAGGGTTGTCTCTGTGAGGGTGAGAATGCGGGCACCGTGCTTGTGCACTTGTAAGTGTTGTCCATTACTTGGGGACCTTTCTTCATGCAACATTCTTTCTATTCTTGTTAGATGAGTAGGAAGGAGTCAAGATGATTCCCTATTGGAGGAAACCCCATGATTTCAGGGAAGAAGGGTCTAGAGAGACCTGGAGATATACGGATACTGAGCACTAGGAAGGGAACAGGGGGAGTAAGAGTGTCAGTAGCTCTCGGGGTCTTAGATGAGATGTGGAAAGAAAGACCATGAGGCTGGATACAAGGCGGATCCTGCCACAAACATGG
>NW_023179758.1:0-222 GCF_002007445.2 Ailuropoda melanoleuca
AATGTACAATGTAATTCAAGGATAAGGAATAAGATGTCTCTTGCAGTGAAATGTTTAAAGATAGATAATGTAAAAAATTTTTAACTTTTATGTGCGTTCTATAGAAATAGCAAAAATTTTCATTTGATTAAAATGTTTGATATGTTTTCTGCCAGGATCTCAGAGGAATGTGTGTTCCACTTTAATAAAAGATTATCTAACTAATAAATGTCTCCAACTCTT
>NW_023179758.1:292-1601 GCF_002007445.2 Ailuropoda melanoleuca
TTTAAAGTCATGGTGTTCAGAGGTGAACTTGATTACAGATCTCTTGATAAGATGATTTGGGCAACTCGATGAATACTGACTAATCTTAATGGAAAGTAATTTTTTTTACTTGAAAATACAGGTTTCGTTGGGGGTTTTAACCTCTTCTTCCCCAGGTCTTTTTGTGTGTGTGCCATGATATCAGTACTTTTGAAAAATGAAGGACATAAGTCATCTTCTATCGTCACGCAATTTTTACTGACTTGACCTGAATACTACTTAAAGGATGTTATGATGAAAAGCTTTGGAAGATGTCTTATGCCTCTGTTCATCATAGGGCCTGTTGATGACAAATTTGACTTCAGTTTCTTTATGATAAAATTATCTCTTTTCAGGTAATTCAGTTGAGGACATTATTTCTCTTTATTTATTGTGTATCAAGAGCTGAAAGGCAAAGAAGTTCAGAGATGCCCAATTAAAATAACTCAGTTGGTCAACACATGTAACTAGAGAAAAAGCAGCTCTGTTTAGACCGCATTTGATCAGTCGTGAGAGGAGATGCTCCCCAACCTCTGTGATGTTGGGAAGTGGGGTGTGAGGGGGAAGGATGGTTATGTGATGAGGAAGATCATAGAGCTTTTTCAGATTCCTGAATATCGCCATCACAATATGATAACATTATCTTCTTTGAAATATTTTGAATTCTCAGAATTAAACAAAGCTTAAATTAAGTATACAATAATGCACTGTATAAGGAAGAGTCCCCGTGCACTTCATAACATTACAGACGCTTAGGTCCTACTTTTAAGATTCAGAGTTGGTAGGTTTGGGGAGAGGCCCGCGCATATGCATTTTTAAAAGCATAGTTGGTGATTCTCATTTGTAAGTAAGGATGAGAACTGCTGTTCTAGGATAGGAGTTACCACTCTTGTCTGATAAGCATTTCAGATTTTTTTTTCCCCGAGCTGAGGCTTTCCATAAAATATTTCCTTGGCTAACAGATACTGCAGGAGAGGTGGATTTCCAAGATGTATAAAATTATCAATTGGATAATCAACCTTGAATAATTGAGAGTGGATTCTTTGTAGGTTGAAAATGTCAGTGAAATAATTTTTCAAGTTTATTTTACTTTTAATGCAGTTGTATTGGATGAATAAGAGGGTGGTGGTTTGGCTTGCTGTTGGGTGTTTTTCTCCCTTCTTTTGTACGTATATATTTTAAAAAACTATATATATAGATATATAAATTGATTTAATTATTTGTTTGTTTTTGGTGGGATAAGGAAGGATGAGTAGTTTTATAATTCTCTGAATCTCAAACTGTTCTCTGG
>NW_023179759.1:0-2125 GCF_002007445.2 Ailuropoda melanoleuca
GGGCCCTGGTGTAGTGCTCCCTCAAGGGCTCTCATGACAGAGGATAAACAGGCCAATTGCTGTCCTCATGTCTGTTCCTGAAGACTCAGTCTAAGGCAGTTGAGTGTACGTCTCTCTGGGAGTAGAAAGACTCCTGGATCGAGGTAAGGACTGGGCTAGTGTCATGTCCCAGACAGGCCAGAGGTGACAGGACTCTTGGAGGCTATTCATGTATGTGGACATAGGATGGTAGAACCAGGGGCGCCAATCTGGTTGATCATGGCCACTGTGGAGAGGGAGGTCTGGGAAGGCAGGTGATGGTTGTTCATGGCCGCTGTGGAGAGGGAGGTCTGGGAAGGCGGGTGAGAGTACATGGGCTATCTGATGTTATTGAAAGTAAGTGGATAAAGAGATGCCATCCAAAAAGTAACAGGTGCCCTAGTAATTAGGCTGGGTATGAGAAAAAAGAAAGGTATTGACTGAGACTGCAGACACATCTTGGCAAATATGAGAAGAGCCCTGGGAAGGACTGGGACCTGTGCTGGGCTTCAGAAAGCAGGGTGTGGGAAGGGCTTTGCGGAGAGAGCCAGGCTATCTCAGGCAGATATGAGAAGAAAGTGTGAGGGAGGGGTGTCCTAGAGGGGTCACGGAGGATGAACGTGTGTTAGAACAAGGTCATTCCAACAGGAGACCCATTAAACAGGCAGATCTCCATCCCCTGAGCTCCCTGGTTTTGCTCTTTGGCTGAATTAATAAAAAACATTCCTGCTTCTCCTCTCCCGCAACCATCTGGCATCAGCAGTTTCTATGACCTTCCCTCATCTCAAGCCCCTGCCTGTGCTTTATTGTGTCTTCCCGGGCCTCTGCCTCCCAGCTACGTGCTCTATAGAGACATTTCCCTCCTTCAAGGCCAGCTGGACTCCCTTGAGTAGCTAATGGTAAAACAGTTTCTCCCGTCAGCAGGAGGATGGTATAGGGGCTGATGGTCCTCTCCAGAAAGAAAAACAGCAGAGGCACCAAGAGCGGGAGTCAGGGGGTAGAAGATACGATGTTAATGAGCATAAGCTATAACTTAGCTACTGAGATAGGTATTTTGAGATACTCTTCCTCAGAGGGAATAAACATTTGTCACCAATTCTCCAAAACTCCCTGAATAAAGTGATTCATTCTTAAATCATAAGCCCCAGGTTCCTGGGAGGGTCTCAGTTTTTTATATCACCAGTTTGTACTGTGATGCTTGAAAAATAGTTTAATGCTCAAAATATACTTGCCGAAGACTAATGAGTGAGAGGATACTGGCAGATATATGATACAATTTCCGCCTTCAACCAAGTCTTCTAAATGTGCTGCTGCCTGCCCAGCAAAAATGCACTTTCTCCTTTCCGATTTCATTTCAGTAGTTTTTAAACTTAGTTTCCGAAGGTGTGAACACAAGGGATGCCTCCCTCCCCTTGGGATCCCAGGCCCTGTCAGTATTCCCTCCTATAGGTCTCATGACTTTCTTTACAGGTGAGCAAATTATGCGATCAATTCTGAAACTTCAAATTTCATTTTTATCCATAATTGGTTTGTGACATTTGGCATGACAGAGTGTCATTTACTTTTATTTTATTATTATTTTTTAAAATAATTTTTATTTTGTTATATTAGTCACCATACATACCCGTTTTTGATGCAATGTTCCATGATTTATTATTTGCGTATAACACCCAGTGCACCATGCAATACGTGCCCTCCTTACTACCCATCACCAGCTTATCCCAATCCCCCACCCCTCTCCCCTCTGAAGCCCTCAGTTTGTTTCCCAGAGTCCACAGTCTCTCATGGTTCATTCCCCCTTCCGTTTACCCCCCCTTTCTTCTTCCCCTTTTCTCCTACCGATCTTCCTATTTCTTATGTTCCATAAATGAGTGAAACCATATGATAATTGTCTTTCTCTGCGTTTACTTTTAGTGTGACATGGGGAAAATATCTAATTCCTGGAGTGGATATGCAATATCTACATGCAAAAAAATACGAAGGACTACATACAAAGTGCTTACTATAATCTCTGGGAAAATATCTAATTCCTGGATTGGATATGCAATATCTACATGCAAAAAAATACGAAGGACTACATACAAAGTGCTTACTATAATCTCTGGCA
>NW_023179760.1:0-3358 GCF_002007445.2 Ailuropoda melanoleuca
AGACAGGTGAGCAGGCGGCTGGAATAACTCAGGGGAGAAATAAAAGAGTCTTGACTGCACGTAGTGCCGGGAGACACGGAACAGCAGGGAAGGAGCTGGGAGTGCTGGGGGGTGTGTTAAGGACGCACACCCCAGCGGTGAGTGGTGAAGTGGGGAGCAGGGGGTGGGACCCGATGATTCCCTGGGGCTGGCCTGGGTGAGTGGTGGTGAGACGGGGTCCCCCAGGGAGGCACAGACTTGGGAAGAGGATGCGCTTGCTCAGGGCCTTGCCCGGTGTAGCCCTGCATGCAGATGTCCAGCGGAGAGCCCCACGTGGATCTACATATAGCCTCCGGGCTCAGGCCCCGCAGACTCAGGAGACCCCCCCCAAGCCCCTGGCCCACTGCGAATATGCATAAAATATCACTGCTCTCCCGACCCCTGCACCCTGCCCCACTGAGAAACCTGTTCCCACGATCCCCGCTGGGGAACCTCGGCACCTGCCCCGCCTGCAAGCCCCCTCCCGCCATTTGCCAGGATGGTGCGACCCAGCAATGCCACCGTCAGCCTCAGCCAGACGCCGAGTGACGGAGCTTGCAGAATGGTGTACACAGGGTCCTCAGTTTCTCCTCTGCTCACTTCCAGACAGAGCCCTGATCTCAAACCAGGGCTGAGACAGCCAGAGTCCCTGCAGCCGCAAGGGGGACTTTGTTCATGGGCCTCTGAGCCGCCCTGCTTGGCCCCAGCTCTCAGAGCTGGATTTCCGGACCTAATTACGCTAAAGTTACCCTGCCAGGGTCCTGGGGTGGGGGAGACGGAAGGCGAGAACCCCTGGGGCTAGGCTCGGTGGCACCAACATTTAACAAGAACAGGGTTCCTGAAGGGAGGAGGGGAAGAGGCCCTCAAACATCAATGCCCAGTACAGCGGTTCCTAAAAGAATTAAAGAATCACTGTATGAGCAACCAGCCATCCCACTTCTGGGTATTTATTTATCCGAATCGAAAGCAGGGACTTGAAAAGATACGGGCACGTCCACATTCACCGTAGCATTGTTCACAAGAGCCGAGAGGTGGGTCCGCAGATGGATGGATGAACGCGGTGTGGTCTCTTCGTACGATGGAATAGGATTCAGCCATAAAAAGGAAGGACAGGCCAATGTGTGCCCCGCTGCGAATGAACCTTGCGGACCCCATACTGGGTGAAAGCAGCCAGTCCCAACAGGGCAGTGTAGGATGCCACTCACATGAGGTTCCCAGAGTCATCAAACTCAGAGACAGAAGAGGGTGGTGGCTGCCAGGGGCTGGGGAGGGGAACGGGCAGTTCGTGTTTAATGGGGACAGAATCTGTTTGGGAAGATGAAAAACTTCTGGAGACAGATGGTAGGGATGGTTGTACAACAGCGCGATGTACTTAATGCCCCAGAACTGGACACTTAAAGTGGTTGAGATGGCCCAGCCTCCCCCCATTCCAGCTCTACACAGCGCCCGCCCATGCTTCCTTTCCTTCCTTCCGTTTTCCTGGCTTTTCTCTCAGCCTCTCATTAAAAGCCCTCACAGATTAGCCCCGACTAGCCTGCTGTCTTATTTTCTAGTTCTTATTTTAAGGAATCCTTGTCCTCTCCCTGAGAAACAAAGCCAAGAGGCACGCAACTCCCCAGGGAAGAGCGTGGGCTCTGGGGCATACCCCTTGGGTTCAAATCCCGGCTCCACTGCTTCCAAGCTGTGTGGCCTTGGGCAGGGCACTTGCCCTCTCTGTGCCTCCCCTGTAAAAGGGGAGTCATTCTAGTACCCACCCACCCACGCAGGGTGGCCGGGAGGGTGACGTGAGGTGAAGTGTGCCGAGTGTTCAGAACAGAGGCTGGCACGGGCGTGTGCTATTTTACATGTCTGCTGTTATTATTACTGACAACGTGAAACAGACGCTCTCTGAATGTTGCTTCCGGAATCTTTAAAAAAATACCAGCTTCCTCTAGCTCTGGAATACTGGGTTGGTCTTAACTAGATGCTTCAAAACTTTGGCACAGACTGAGTCTGTGTGCCTGCGTGTGGTGTGTGTCCCTGTGTCTGTGTCCCTGCGTCTGTCTACAGGTGACGGGGAAGATGGCTTGTGACAAGCCCATTACCAGCACCCCTGCCTGCCCTTTTGCATGGAGCCCCCCTTCCCTCCCAGCTCCTGCCCTCGACACCCCGGACGCCGTGCCCCTCCACTGCACACACTCAACATGGCAGGCACCATCAGTGCCTTTGCTCGTGCTGCTCCTGAACGGGGACCCTCTTCTCAGTCCCCCGGAAGATCCTGGCTCGCTCTCCCAGAACCACCTCCAGAGCGCCCGTGAGCCTCCCCAGACCTGCTCTGCCCACACTGTCCCGGCTCTGGGGCACTTCTGACACGTCCCTCCTCTGAGAATCCTTCCCACAGCCCCTCCTCGGAGGACAGGTGTGCCCTCTGCCCTCCACACCCCCCTTCAGGGCTGTGGGGCTCCCGGAGAGACCCTGCGCCCAGGGTGGGGTGTGGGGGCCCCAGCCGCGGACTGGCAGAGCCGTCCTTGCCTTCCTGCCTCCCCTGGGCAGTCACAACCTCACGTGCCTCGCGCACCACGCCCCTCCCCACATGTGCAGCTGGGGTGCAGCTCCACGGGAAGGGACCCAAGACCACAGCTGAAGCCGCATGTGGGTACACCTCTCAAGAGGAAGCCCACAGACCTCCTCTTCCCTCCAGGAGTCCCCCCCCATCCTCCCTTCAGGGCAGCGCAGCAAATTTCCTCTAAATTGACTTCGCCCTCCTTGTCAGCTTGTCCTAGTGCTGGTGACATTAATACATTCTTGCAACTAGACTGGAGGGATTACTGCAGCACCCCAAACCATCCCTTCTAGGGGCTGGGCTGGCTGGGATAAAAAAAAAAATCCAACTCCCAGGCAGTTGGGGCCTCAGCGACAGCGAGGGTGCAGTGAAATTGTCCAATGGGCGCCCAGGACCCAAACCCCACACGTTAAAATCCGCTTCTCCTTCCTTGCCCTCCCCTGCACCTCACAACTCTTGTTGTGCTTGATTAAAGACAGAAAATATTAGTGTTCCTTAATTCTTTTCCGGCATTTACAACTAATGAGAAATGTATCCTATTATTCCATTCCTTGCGGTTTCTCACCCCATGAAAGCTAATAAATCTCGCGCGCGCTTTCCCCGACCATTGCACACGGTATTTATTTTGAANTTCCTTGCGGTTTCTCACCCCATGAAAGCTAATAAATCTCGCGCGCGCTTTCCCCGACCATTGCACACGGTATTTATTTTGAAATGTGATTTGAGTTTGCCAGCAGTCAGCTACGAGCTATGGACTGTTGCTGAGGCGCTGGGAAAAGATGGGAGTAGAAGGGGCTC
>NW_023179761.1:0-9203 GCF_002007445.2 Ailuropoda melanoleuca
ATCTGGGGATGTACTGTATGGTGATTAACACAATATAATAAAATAAAATTAAAAAAAAAAAAAAAAAGAAAGAGGAATGAAGTTAAACACAGGTATTAGAACCCAAGTTTGCAGTTTAACCCAGGGTTTAGCTGTTTGCATAATTATCTTCAGAAGATACAGAATACAATCAAAGGGGAAGAGTAACCACTTTTCCTGAGAAAGAGGTGAGTTAGGGGTTAGGATAGGAATGAGGAGAGATGCAGTATACGTTCATTCGGAGAATATTTACTCATGGCTACCATGTGTGCTTGGCTCTGGAGAAGTTTCAAGAAGTAATACACAAATTCTTGACCTTGTGGAGAATGCTGTCCAGTCAAGGAGGGGGAAGAGTTAAGAAGGCATCTCCAGTGTGAGCACATCAAAGCAGGAGTCTGGGCTCTCAGAGAGTGTAATACTTGGATATATTTTCAAATTGATATTTTTATGCATTCCCTCAAATTTTATTTATTGTGGAGTATGGAATGTAATCTTAATTAATAAAAATTGCATGTCTCTCTCCCTTGGGTATCATTAATGGATTTAGTACTTGCTTGAACATAATTTGACTCAATAAAATAAAATTCTTCCTTTTTTTAAGCTTATTTGTTTTTTATTATGCTGATTAATGCTTATCATAAGATTATTAGAAAATGTAGAAATGGATAAAGAAAACATAAAGGTCATTCAAGATAATAAAATTCTCTTTTATTTTATGCTTCTTCCACTATTTATAGCTGAACACCACTAGTTACATCCCTTAAAAACAGAGGGCTTTTATATGAATATGATTTTAAAGCTTTGTCAAAATGTGTATGGAAATTATACTTTTCTGATATGCCCACAAATTCTTTGATGCCCCTTCCCCCAAGAGGCAAAACTTAATTTCTGTTCCCTGAGAATGGGCTGGACCTGATGACTCACTTCTTTTTATTTTATTTTAATGTTTTTTTAATATATTATGTTAGTCACCATACAGTACATCCCCGGTTTCTGATGTAAAGTTCGATGATTCATTAGTCGCGTGTAACACCCAGTGCACCATGCAATACGTGCCCTCCTTACTACCCATCACCAGTCTATCCCATTCCCCCACCCCCCTCCCCTCTGAAGTCTTCAGTCTGTTTCTCATAGTCCATAGTCTCTCATGTTTCATTCCCCCTTCTGATTACCCCCCCTTTCTTTATCCCTTTCTTCCCCTACCGATCATCCTAGTTCTTATGTTCCATAGATGAGAGAAATCATATGATAATTGTCTTTCTCTGCTTGACTTATTTCACTTAGCATTATCTCCTCCAGTGCCGTCCATGTTGCAGCAAATGTTGAGAATTCGTTCTTTCTGATAGCTGAGTAATATTCCATTGTATATATGGACCACAGCTTCTTAATCCAGTCATCTGTTGAAGGGCATCTCGGCTCCTTCCATGATTTGGCTATTGTGGACAATGCAGCTATGAACATTGGGGTGCATATGGCCCTTCTCTTTACTACGTCTGTATCTTTGGGGTAAACACCCAGTAGTGCAATGGCTGGGTCATAGGGTAGTTCAATTTTTAACTTTTTAAGGGACCTCCACACTGTTTTCCAGAGTGGCTGTACCAACTTGCATTCCCACCAACAATGTAGGAGGGATCCCCTTTCTCCACATCCTCTCCAACAATTGTTGTTTCTTGCCTTGTCTATCTTTGCCATTCTAACTGGCGTAAGGTGGTATCTCAGTGTGGTTTTGATTTGAATTTCCCTGATGGCTAATGATTTTGAACATTTTTTCATGTGTCTGTTAGCCATTTGTATGTCTTCATTGGAAAAGTGTCTGTTCATATCTTCTGCCCATTTTATGATTTGTTTATTTGTTTCTCGTGTATTGAGTTTGAGAAGTTCTTTGTAGATCTTGGATACCAGTCCTTTATCTGTGGTGTCCTTTGCAAATATATTCTCCCATTCCGTGGGCTGTCTCTTAGTTTTTTTGACTGTTTCCTTGGCTGTGCAGAAGCTCTTTATCCTGATAAAGTCCCATAAGTTCATTTTATCTTTTATTTCTCTTGCCTTTGGAGATGTGTCGTGAAAAAGGTTGCTCTGGCCGATGTCATAGAAGTTGTTGCCTATGTTCTCCTCTAGAATTTTGATGGATTCCTGTCTCACATTGAGGTCTTTCATCCATTTGGAGTTTATTTTTGTGTATGGTGTGAGAGAGTGGTCAAGTTTCATTCTTTTGCATGTAGCTGTCCAATTTTCCCAGCACCATTTATTGAAGAGACTGTCTTTTTTCCACCGGATGTTTTTTCCTGCTTTATCAAAGATTAGTTGCCCAAAGAGCCGAGGGTCCATTTCTGGGTTCTCTATTCTGTTCCATTGGTCGATGTGTCTGTTTTTGTGCCAGTACCATGCTGTCTTTGTGATCACAGCTTTGTAGTACAGCTCGAAATCCGGCATTGTGATGCCCCCAGCTTTGTTTTTCCTTTTCAACAGTTCCTTGGAGATTCGGGGCCTTTTCTGGTTCCATACAAATTTAAGGACTATTTGTTCCAGTTCTTTGAAAAATGTCCTCGGTATTTTGATCGGGATAGCATTGAAAGTGTAGATTGCTCTGGGTAGTATGGACATTTTAACTATGTTAATTCTTCCAATCCATGAGCATGGAATATTTTTCCATCTTTTTATGTCTTCCTCAATATCTTTCAAAAGTGATCTATAGTTTCTAGCATATAGGTCCTTTACGTCTCTGGTTAAGTTAATTCCAAGGTAACGCATGGTTTTTGGTGTTATTGTAAATGGGATGGATTCCCTAATTTCTCTTTCTTCAGTCTCGTTATTCGTGTATAGAAATGCAACTGATTTCTGGGCATTGATTTTGTATCCTGCCACCTTACTGAATTGTTCTATAACTTCTAATAGTTTGGGAGTGGATTCCTTTGGGTTTTCCATATAGAGTATCATGTCATCTGCAAAGAGAGACAGTTTGACTTCTTCTTTGCCGATTTGGATACCTTTGATCCCTTTTTGTCTTCTGATTGCTGTTGCAAGGACTTCTAGTACTATGTTGAATAATAGTGNGAGAGTTCCCCTACTCAGGGCACTTCTTATCACCTGCGTGACATATATCCCCTTAAGTTACTCCATTCCCTGCTTCCACAACAAGCTACTATCAGGGTACCCATGTTCTAGCTAGGAGCACATCTGATTCCAAGCAATGATTCCCCAATGGATTGTGAAACTTTCTGTGGTCTGAACAGTGTCTTTTCCCCATGTGCACTTCCAGAACCTAACACAGTGAAACACAGCATAAATCCTCAAAACATTTAATAAAACAACCCAATGACAAATACTGGATGGGTGTGAAGTCAGGCATAAGCTCTTATAAATACCTTAAATATTTATAGGAGTCAAGATCTGGGGCCAATTTACCTCTAGGAAGTCAGGGCTTGTTGGCACAATCGGGGTCAAAGAGTCCCTCAAGCCCAGACTTGCCTCATTCTCCCCTCCGTGATACCATTTTCCATTCTACTGGGATTTTCCATAATTGTGACTCGGGTCCTGTGGTGTGCTGGTAACCTGACTTCCCAGTAAATACATGCATACAGGCATACATACGTACAAATAAATATTTACAAGCAAAGCCTAACTTTCGTGTTTGCCAATTTCCATGATGTGTATACTCCCCCCATGGCCCGTTTCAAGCTACTAACATGTCACTGAAAATGGAGTCAAAGAAGTGCACACAATTGCACAAATTTCATATTTTGTGAATCTGTGTAAAGGGCTCCAGCACACAACTGCTCTATTCTCTCCAACTGGGTCTATGTCTCTCCAAAAAAAGGTCCTAACATTTTTAATCTATTTTAAGCCCCATAACATCTAGTCAGCAGCAGGTCTTCCCCCCCTGAAGTTTTACCCCTCGGCAATAAAATTTCACTCACTTGCTTCAAATGGCATTCTCAAGGGCTAAAATGGGATGAGTCCCCATGTGGCATTCTGAGTGATGGGAGCCAGGAAGCTGAGAGTTTATGCATTTCCCTTAGTCCCTTGGGGACAACAATTCCCCCAGGGAGTGTGGACAGAGAGCTGTCCTTTCAACAACACCCTCTCTGCCTCATACAACTGGGTCACATCATTAGCGCTCTCCAACCCTGATTTGAGAGAAAAGCATTCAATTTCACATTTCAATATGATGTTATTGGTTGATTTTACACAGATGCCAATTACCAGGTTAAGGAAATTCCCTTCTATTTCAACTTGCTGAGTTTTTATTCTGAGCAGATGCCGAATTTTGCCAAATGCATTCTTCACGTTGTACAACTTTATAAACAATATGGAACAATATGAATTGAAGGATTCTGAGCAGCAGGCAGCAGAGATTTTATGCATTTGCCTAAAAACTGCAGAGGAAGCAGATACCCAAGGGACCACCACTGCATGCGCATGCGTCAAGTCCTGAGGGTTCCTGGGTCACAGGCGCACCAGCCACTCCTCCATCCAGATTCCATGGATTATTTTCAAGAAATGCAATGTTAGCACTGTTATGTAAAGTATGCCTGTTTCCATTTTAACAGAAAGTAGTAAACATATTAATCCCATTACCCATCAAAATATATAACCTGAAAATCAATATACAAATTATTCTTTATCAATTTATTTTCGGACAGCTTTCTATTTAAAGAAAAACTGCATAGTACACAGTTGCCATAGACCCAGTTTCCCCTGTTAACATCTTAAGACTGTGGTAAGGGCTGTGGACCCAAAGGAGTCCGCGAACCTGCCCTGCCCCATTCCTGGAAACTCCAACAGAAAACAAAACAAAACAAAACACCTGCTGGGTGCAAAACTGGGCACGTACCCATGGTCAAGAGAGGATTTACAGCAGTCTGGCCTGCCTGAGGGGAGATTCATCGGAGCGGGATTGAGATAAATTTGGAGGAAAGGGATGAACTCGCCAAAGTATCCCCTTCCCCAGGGTGGCCCTGCAAGGGCTAAACTCCTGGCAGCACCAGCTGCAACTTCTGCAGCGGTGGGGGCGGAAGGCAACTTCTCCCGTGGAGGAGGCGGAAAGCAAAAGCGGTGACTGCCTGGCTACACCAGTTGTCTGGGTTGCCGCCAGAGACACCCCTTTTCTTTCCAGCAGCACCCAGATTTCTGAGGAGGGTCCTCCAGGAGTGGAGGGAGTGAGGAGAAAGGAAAGGAAGTGGATAATGTCAAAGGGCATTAAAGAAATGCGTTTCCAGCTGTGTGCTTCAGGACTTTAGCAGGAACTCCGCTACAAACCTCTGGGAGTACCCCGGCACCCCACAAAGCCCCGGATGCTAGGCCACATCTCCCATCACTCTGCTGCCAGCTCCCTGGACACCCTCCTTAGTGTATCCTGGAGAACCAGCTCCAATAGGACAAACTTGAGCGATGGCGCCACCTTCTGGAACATGAAAGAAAGGTTTCCAATTGCCAACTCGGTATTATAAGAAACAAGAGAAACATGATTTTTTTTTGCTTTTATCAAAATTGATATTTACTCTATATATGACGTCATATGAACTTCATGTGTACCACATAATGATTCGATATTTGTACATGTAGCAAAATGATCACTGTAATAAATCAACTTGACAATCATCACCACACAAATTATTTCTGTGATGGAACTTTTAAAATCTACTCTCTCTTATTTTTTTAATAAATTTTTTTATTATGTTATGTTAGTCACCATACAGTACATCCCAAGTTTTTTATGTAAATTCCATGATTCATTATTTGCATATAACACCCAGCGCACTGGACGTTACTTGCCCTCCTTAATACCCATCACCGGCCTATCCCGATCCCCCAACCCCCTCCCCTCTAAAGCCCTCAGTTTGTTTCCCAAAGTCCATAGTCTCTCATGGGTCATTCCCCCTTCTGTTTACCCCCCCCTTCCTTCTTCCCTTTCTTCTCCTACTGGTCTTCTTACTTCTTATGTTCCATAAATGAGTGAAACCATATGGTAATTGTCTTTTTCTGCTTGACTTATTTCACTTAGCATAATTTCCTCCAGTCCCATCCATGTTGCTGCAAATGTTGTGAAATAGGTCTTTCTGATGGATGAGTAATATTCCATTGTATATATGGACCACAGCTTCTTAATCCAGTCATCTGTTGAAGGGCATCTCGGCTCCTTCCATGATTTAGCTATTGTGGACAATGCTGCTATGAACATTGGGGTGCATATGGCCCTTCTTTTCACTACGTCTGTATCTTTGGGGTAAACACCCAGTAGTGCAATTGCTGGATCCTAGGGCAGCACAATTTTTAACTTTTAAGGGACCTTCACACTGTTTTCCAAAGTGGCTGTACCAACTTGCATTCCCACCAACAGTGTAGGAGGGATCCCCTTACTCTCTTAGCAACTTCCAACTATACAGTGCTATTAATTACACTCACCGTGATATACATTACATTCCTGTGATTTATGTATTTTATAACTGCAAGTTTGCACCTTTGACCACCTTTACCCATGTCACTCACACCCCAGGCTCCAGCAGCCCCATTCTGTTCTCTGTATCTACGAGCTCAGTAGATGGGTTTTTTTTTAATTCCACATACAAGTGCAATGATATAGTATTTACTTTTCTGTGTCTGATTTATTTCACTTAGCATAATGCTCTCAAGATCCATCCATATTCTTACAAATGGCAAAATTTCTTTCTTTTTATGGTGAAAAAAATATTCTATTGAATATATATATATACCACATTTTCTTTAGTCATTTATCTACCAATGAACACATGTTGCTTCCATATCTTGGCTATTGTAAATAATGCTGCAATGAACGTGAGGGTGGAGATATCTTTTTGAGTTAGTATTTTTGTTTCCGTAGGATAAATACCCACACAGTGGAATTTCTGCATTATATGGTAGTTATATTTTTAATTTCTTGAGGAACCTTCACACTGTTTTTCATAGTGGCTGTACCCATTTACATTTCCACCGACAGTGCACAAGGGCTCTCTTTTCTCCACATCCTCACCAACACTAGTCATCTCTTCTCTTCTTGGTGACAGCAGTTCTAACAGGTTTGAGGTAATAGAACATTGTGGTTTTGATTTGTATTTCCTTGATGATGAGTGATGTTGAGTATCTTTTCATGCGTCTGTTGGCCATCTTCATGTCTTCTTTGGGAAAATTTCCATTCATTTCTTCTGCCCATTTTTTAATCAGTTGGGTTTTTGCTATTGAATTATGTAAGTTCAACAACTCATACATATTTTGGATATTAACCTTTTATCAGTTATAACTTACANATTTCCTTGATGATGAGTGATGTTGAGTATCTTTTCATGCGTCTGTTGGCCATCTTCATGTCTTCTTTGGGAAAATTTCCATTCATTTCTTCTGCCCATTTTTTAATCAGTTGGGTTTTTGCTATTGAATTATGTAAGTTCAACAACTCATACATATTTTGGATATTAACCTTTTATCAGTTATAACTTACAAATATTTTCTCTCGCTCCATAGGTTACATTTTCATTGTGTTGATGGATTCCTTTGCTGCGCAGAATCATTTTAGTATGATGCAGTCCCACTTGTTTATTTTTGCTTTTGTGGCTTTTGCTTTTGGTGTCAAATCTAGAAAATCATTGCCAAGACTAATGTCAAGGAGCTTACCTGCTATGTTTTCTTCTAGGAATTTTATGGTTTCATGTCTTACATTTAAGTCTTTAATCCACTTTGAGTTAGTTTTTGTGTATGGTATAAGATAGTGGTTCTGTTTCATTCATTTGCATGTGTCTATCCAGTTTCCCCAACACCATTCATTGAAGAGACTGTCTTTTCCCCCGTTGTATATTCTTGGCACCTCTATCATGAATTAACTGACCATATAAGTGTGGGGTTTTTTCTGGGCTCTCTATTCTGTTCCGTTCATCAATGCGTCTGTTTTCATGCAAATACTATACTGTTTAATTACTATAGCATGTTCAAGTTTGAAATCAGGGCTTGCGATGCCTCTACCTTTATTCTTTGTCAAGATTTTTTTTGCTATTCAGGGTCTTTTCTGGTTCCATACAAATTTTAGGATTGTTCGTTCTGTTTCTGTGAAAAATAGACTTTGTGGATTACTTTAATAAATTCTCAACTAAGGAAGGTGTCTGTTACTTCGAATGTAAACTGGGTAAAAACATGCAGAACTGTGACATTAAATCACCATCTTAAACCACTCACAAAAATTAATTCAAAACGAATTGAAGGCTTAAACATATGAGTTGATACCATAAAACTCCTACAAGAAAAAGGGAAGCAGCTCCTTGACATTGGTCTTGGCAATCGTTTCCTGAATAATCACCAAAAGCACAAACAACAAAAGAAAAAAACGGACATATGTGGTTATATCAGTCATAAAAGCTTATGCACAACAAAAGCAGTTAGCAAAATGAAAAGGCAACCTGCAGAATGGGAGAAAAGTTTTGCAAGCCATATATCAGAAAAGGGGTTAATATCCAAAATACATAAAGAAATACAACTCAATAATGACAACAATCCAATTGAGAAATGAGCAGAGGAAATAGACATTTTTGAAAGAAGATATCCAAATGGCCAACGGGTTCATGAAAAGATGCCCCAAATCATTACCTGTCAGAGAAATGCAAATCAAAACCACACTGAGCAACCACCTCATACCTGTTAGAATGGCTGTCATCAAGGAGAGGATGTGGAGAAAGGGGATTCCTCTTACCCTGCTGGTGGGAATGCAAGTTGGTACAGCCACATTGGAAAAGAGTGTGGAAATCCCTTAAACAGTTAAATATTGAGCTACCCTATGATCCAGCAATTGCACTACTGGGTGTTTACCCCAAAGATACAGACGTAGTGAAGAGAAGGGCCATATTCACCCCAATGTTCATAGCAGCATTGTCCACAGTAGCTAAATTGTGGAAGGAGCCGAGATGCCCTTCAACAGATGACTGGATTAAGAAGCTGTGGTCCATATATACAATGGAATATTACTCAGCTATCAGAAAGAACGAATTCTCAACATTTGCTGCAACATGGACGGCACTGGAGGAGATAATGCTAAGTGAAATAAGTCAAGCAGAGAAAGACAATTATCATATGATTTCTCTCATCTATGGAACATAAGAACTAGGAGGATCGGTAGGGGAAGAAAGGGATAAAGAAAAGGGGGGTAATCAGAAGGGGGAATGAAACATGAGAGACTATGGACT
>NW_023179761.1:11792-12395 GCF_002007445.2 Ailuropoda melanoleuca
GGCTTGCGATGCCTCTACCTTTATTCTTTGTCAAGATTTTTTTGGCTATTCAGGGTCTTTTCTGGTTCCATACAAATTTTAGGATTGTTCGTTCTGTTTCTGTGAAAAATAGACTTTGTGGATTACTTTAATAAATTCTCAACTAAGGAAGGTGTCTGTTACTTCGAATGTAAACTGGGTAAAAACATGCAGAACTGTGACATTAAATCACCATCTTAAACCACTCACAAAAATTAATTCAAAACGAATTGAGGACTTAAACATATGACTTGATACCATAAAACTCCTACAAGAAAAAGGGAAGCAGCTCCTTGACATTGGTCTTGGCAATCGTTTTCTGAATAAGTCACCAAAAGCACAAACAACAAAAGAAAAAAATGAACATATGTGGTTATATCAGTCATAAAAGCTTATGCACAACAAAAGCAGTTAGCAAAATGAAAAGGCAACCTGCAGAATGGGAGAAAAGTTTTGCAAGCCATATATCAGAAAAGGGGTTAATATCCAAAATACATAAAGAAATACAACTCAATAATGACAACAATCCAATTGAGAAATGAGCAGAGGAAATAGACATTTTTGAAAGAAGATATCCAAATGGCC
>NW_023179762.1:0-1215 GCF_002007445.2 Ailuropoda melanoleuca
GAAGGGGAAAATACAGAGCCATCCAAGCCTCACTCAAACAAATAAAAAAATCTAAAATGCAGTTTTTATATACTCACCTTAAGAAGCTGGAGCTGGAACAGAAAAACAGGCCTAACCCACGCATGAGAAGGCAGTTGATCAAGATTAGAGCAGAGATCAATGAATTAGAAACCAGGAGCACAGTAGAGCAGATCAACAGAACTAGAAGCTGGTTCTTTGAAAGAANAATAAGATTGATAAGCCACTGGCCAGACTTATTCAAAAGAATAGAGAAAGGACCCAAATTTATAAAACTATGAATGAAAGGGGAGAGGTCATGACCAACACCAAAGAAATAGAAATAATCTTTAGAAACTATTATCAACAACTATATGCCAATAAATTAAACAACCTGGAAGATATGGATGCCTTCCTGAAAACCTATAAACTACCAAGACTGAAACAGGAAGAAATTAATTATTTTAACAGAACGATTAATTATGAAGAGATTGAAGCAGTGATCAAAAACCTCCCCAAAAACAAGAGTCCAGGGCCTGATGGATTCCCTGGGGAATTCTACCAAACATTCAAAGAAGAAATAATACCTATTCTCCTGAAGCTGTTTCAAAAAATAGAAACAGGAGGAAAACTACCAAGCTCATTTTATGAGGCCAGTAGTACCTTGATCCCCAAACCAGGCAAAGACCCCATCAAAAAGGAGAATTACAGACTGAAATCCCTGATGAATATGGACACCAAAATTCTCAACAAGATCCTAGCTAATAGGATCCAACAGTACATTAAAAGAAGTATCCATCATGACCAAGTGGGATTCATCCCTGGGATGCAAGGGTGGTTCAACATTCGCTAATCGATCAGTGTGATAGATCATATCAACAAGAGAAGCATCAAGAACCATATGATCCTTTCAATTGATGCATAAAAAGCATTTGACAAAATACAGCATCCTTTCCTGATTAAAATCCTTCAGAGTGTATGGATAGAGGGTACATTCCTCTATCTCATAAAAACCATCCATGAAAAGCCTACAGTGAATATCATTCTCAACGGGGAAAAGCTGAAAGCCTTTCCCTTAAGATCAGGGACACGTCAAGGATGCCCACTCTTGCCATTATTATTCAACATAGTACTAGAAGTCCTTGCTACAGCAATCAGACAACAAAAAGGAAAAAAGTATTCAAATCGGCAAAGAGAATTCAAACTCTCTCTCTTCGC
>NW_023179763.1:0-606 GCF_002007445.2 Ailuropoda melanoleuca
TTGTTTGTTTAAGTTCTCCATATAAGTGAAATCGTATGGTATTTATCTTTGTCTGACTTACTCCACTTAGCCTAATACCTTCCGTCTAGGTCCGTCCATGGTGTCAAAAATGGCAAGATTTCATTCTTTTTTATGACTAAGTAATATTCATCGTGTGTGTGTGTGTGTTTGTGCATGCATGTGTGTGCCACATCTATTATCCATTCATCCTTCAATGGATACTTGGGTTTCTTCCATATCTTGTAAATGCTGCAATAAACAGAGGGGTGCATATATCTTTTTAAATTAGTTTTTTCTTTTTCTTTCTCTACCCAGAAGTAGAATTATTGGATTTTATAGCATTTCTATTTTTAATTTTTAGAGGAACTTCCATACTGTTTTCCATAGTGGCTACACCAATTAACATTCCTACCAATAGTACAAGGGTTCCCTTTTCTCTACCTCTTCACCAACGCTTGTTATTTCTCGTCTTCCTGATATTAGTGCCTCTGACTGGTGTGAAGTGATAATCTCATTGTGGTTTTAATTTGTATTTCCAAAAAAAAAAAAAAAAAAAAAAAAAAAAAAAAAAAAAAAAAAAAAAAAAAAAAAAAAAAAAAAAAAAAA
>NW_023179763.1:4783-7560 GCF_002007445.2 Ailuropoda melanoleuca
TTTTTTAAATAAAATAAAAATAAAAATCAATTTTAAAATAAAGTCCATATTTAGATTAAAGGTTAATGGAAAAGACTATGGAAATATTCCAGTTATATGTATGTGTGGTTGTAAGAGCATTGCTGTTTTAGTTGGATCACAGAGAAACCTTTGTTTGTTACATGGGACACTTGTCTTGGCTGACCTATCTCATTTTCTCTGGTTTTCTTTAAAGCAGTTTTCTTTAGACCTTTAGAGCTGGCACTTGGGCAATGAATACCCTGAAAAAAGCTTGTTCCAGTGGAAATTGGCCCAAAGTTATTTGGGTAGAACTAGAACAGTTCTTTGGGGGGGGTGGTGAGGGAGAGAGAGAGAATCTTAAGCAGGCCCCCGCCCATTGCAACGTGGGGCTTAATCTCACAACCTGAGATCATGACCTGAGCTGAAATCAAGAGTCTGATGCTTAACTGACTGAGCCACCCAGGCGCCCCTAGAACAATTCATTTGAGGCATTTGTGAATTAAAAAGTTAAAAAACTTGTATCTTATAGTCTTTAATTTTTTCCCTATTGCTTAGGAATTTGATTTAAATTAAACACTGCTTAAGACTTTAAGTTAAATGAAATAAATTCATAAACTTATATTTCACTTAACGTGTTCTATTGGAGCAAGCANCTGGAGCAAGTATTTAGTTGCTTACACTGTTAAAGAATGAGATACTGCTAAACGTTAAGAACTAATTATACGTTTTCGGGGCGCCTGGGTGGCACAGCGGTTAAGCGTCTGCCTTCGGCTCAGGGCGTGATCCCGGCGTTATGGGATCGAGCCCCACGTCAGGCTCCTCTGCTATGAGCCTGCTTCTTCCTCTCCCTCTCCCCCTGCTTGCGTTCCCTCTCTCGCTGGCTGTCTCTATCTCTGTCGAATAAATAATTTAAAAAAAAATCTTAAAAAAAAAAAGAGCTAATTATACATTTTCAAAAACAATTCCACAACTCAGATAGCTTTTCATGTTTAGAAAATACATATCTCAATGATTTGTTTTCATTATTCATATTGATTTGGAAGCTGACTAAAAGACATGAATTATTTTTATTTCATTTTCCAGAAAACTGTTTGAAATTACCAGGAAATAAAAGATACATAATTCAATAAATATTTAAGAAACATATTGATAACCATCAATTAGAGAATAAAGTCACTAAGACATTTAAATTATTTTACTTTAAATTCTAAATTATATATAATTATTATGATAAAATAAGAATGTTTTACTTAGTTTTTTTCATTTTGTGGATTTTTTCTTTTTTTTTAAAGATTCATCTACTTTAGAGAGAGAGTGAGGGCAGTGAGGGGCAGAGGGAGAGAGAAACTTTAGCAGACTCCTCACTGAGCTTAGAGCCCTACATGGGTCCATCTCACAATTCCCGAGATCACGACCTGAGCCAAAGCCAAGAGTCAGATGCTTAACTGACTGTTCCACCCAGGGGCCCCTCATTTTGCAGATTGGTTTTTTTTTTTTTAAGACTTTATTTATTAGAGTTCAAGAGAGACCATGGGGAGGGGAGAGGCAGAGGGAGAGGGAGAAGCAAACTCTCCGCTAAGTAGGGAGCCCGATGTGGGGCTCAATCCCAGGACCCTGAGATCATGACCTGAGCTGAAGGCACATGCTCAACCAGCTGAGCCATCCAGATGCCCCTCATTTTGTGGATTTTTAAAAAAATGAAGTAGGACATTTCAATCCAAATCAACATAAGACTAAGAAATAGTTCATAAAATGGAAAGAAAATAGGTTATTAGTACCCTTGCATTTGAATCCTGACTTTGCCTTGTTCAAAGTGTGATCTTGTGTGAGCTTGTGTATATTAGGACAAATTGCTTAATTTTGATTTCACTTTCTTTAGCTGTCAAATTTGATTAAAAATACCTTATAGGTTGGTTTTGAGGATTAAGTTAGACAAAGTAATGACCTTATGCACTCTAAAGTACCATATAAAATGTTGGGTAATGGCTTTCTTAAGAATTTAGAATATCAGACTGTGCACTTAAATTTAAACTTCCTTTTCATCCATGAACTGAAAAAATAATGATTTTTCTGTTTTAAAATGTCTCACTTTTTGCTACAACTAAGCTCTACTTTACACAGTGTCTAATCCTCGTAATTGGTGCTCATATAATTGCGGAGTGAAGGAACGAATATGTTCAGCCTCTTGATATCAACATTGTGTGTTGTTATCAACCTCTTTACTAGATAGATAGATGAAGATACCTTTGTAACTTATTTCAGTAAGCCTCATCAAGATGTAGAGATATTACCTTAAGCCCTCAAATAATAGCATAGGCATGTAATTGCTGCAGACTTGGGAGGCAGCCTAGTTTAACTGCTAGACCTATACCTTGGGCTTGAGTCCAGTTCTGCCCCTTACTGGTTGAGCAAAGGTGGACAAGTCATTTAATCTTTTGAGTCTGATTTCTGTAGTCTACTCCTTAACAGGGTTACTTTGGGAATTGAATATTAGTATATGTGAAAGTATTTCTAGATTATAAAGCAGTGTATAATACAGCAATTTTTGTTTTATTAAGATTGACAAGGATATGAATTGAGCCATATGGCTTATTTTTACATTCATGAAAGTGTACAGAAAATAGTATTGCAAAGATTTCACAAGTTTGGGTATTTGAAAGGACTCATGGGTCTCCATAGAGCATATTCACCTAAGGCTTTTATTTCAAGTTAAAGGATATGGTGTAGCAAGAGAAAGAGAGAGTAGAGTGGACAAGCATTAAGAATGTGGGGGACTT
>NW_023179764.1:0-1281 GCF_002007445.2 Ailuropoda melanoleuca
AGTCAAACCCCTGCCCAGCTCATTTCGTTGGAGATCCTCGAACGAAGAACATGTTTTCGTGCTGCATCCCCTAGTCCGGAGGCTGCAGGCTGAGGAGAGTGTGCCCTGCAAACACTTCCCCTCGCTGGGGAGGTCGTGTCAGGGCTCCCCGACGCCTCTGGCCATTTGGCCGNGCTCCCCCACGCCTCTGGCCATTTGGCCGGAAGGACCAAAAGGTGACACCAGGAGGCCCAGAGCCAGCCAGCCCAGCCCCACATGCTCTGATCTGACTGTGCAGCCCCAGGTCCCCTCCGTGTGTGCGTGTGTGTGTGTGTGTAAGAGGGGTCATGTAGGGTGGGGCCACTCCGAGTAGAAGCAGGCTGATGAGGGGTCAATGTCCAATAGGCAGGTCATGTTCACACCCCAGGTCAAGCCTGGCTGGGTGGGATGGGGTGTGTGGGGGCTGCACCCTTCTGCCAAGCTTTATCCTGAGCCCTGAAGGGATGAGTCACTGCGTTCCAGGTGCAGGGCTATGCACACACAGGTCTGTGTCTGATCTGGGAGCAGCAGGGGGACTTGGGAGGAGGACAATGGGAATGGCTTGGCAGGGCTATGATGCCTCTGGGCCGGCTACCGGTCCCTTTCTTTGCAGAAGGCTGAGGATGACACCGAGACGGAGCTGGTGGACATGCCTTCCTCTCCAGGAGCAGGGACAGGACATCACCTGGGAAGGCTTCCAACTCCACCCAGGCCACTGTCCCCAGTAACCATTCACTCAGTGAGTGTGATCCAGGAGCTGAAGACCACAGATACTGAACCCAAGGGTGAGAAGCCTGGGGCTGGGTGAAGGGGTATGCGGGGATGGGTTGGTGCCGGCCCCACAGGGAAGAGCCCCCAGAGGCTGGTATGGGTCCAGAAGCAAGGACCAGGCTCAGAGCACCCAGTGGGTGGACTGCAGTCNTACTGCAGTCGGGAAGATGTCCCAGAGAGGGTTCCTTCCCGGCTGTGGCTTCTCTGGGCGACCCTGGGCTGGGTTCTGTCTCTGCAAAGGCACAGGGAGAGGCAGGCAGGAGGGTGAGCTTTTCTCCTCTCGCAGCTGCTCCACCATCTGAGGAACTAGAGCCGGCTCCAAGGACTTCAGAGGCTCTAGAGGGAGGTGTGGTGCCTGCAGTGACTTCAGGAGACCAGGAGCCAGCGGGTGACCTGGCAACTGCCCACGGAGAGCCTGACACTGTGCAGGAAGAGCCTGCTGGAGAACCTGCCCACGGAGAGCCTGCCTGTGCTCCTGATCCTGCAGAGGAT